>NC_052054.1:112582349-112692349 GCF_903992535.2 Arvicola amphibius | reverse complement strand
GTCTGTCTCTTGAGTCCACATATTCCCTCTTTCCCCAGTGCTTTGGGAAGCTGACATTTAACTCTGCTGCCTACAACTGTGTAATTAATAGGAGGATGTTAAGGTAATAAATTGTGTTTATTTGGGTGTTTTGAAAGGGTTTATAAGTATTTTAGATTCTGGATTTGGGGTAGGGCAGAGATACTTCATGATAATTCTAATCACAATGAAGGATTTATGACTCTGAGACTCTGGGGACATTCTGTCATGTGGCAGCCTTTGACTAGCCTCACCAGAGCCTGATATTCCTTCCTGCAAGTAAACCGCAGAAGGGTCTTCACTTTCCTTTTTAGATACAGAGCCCAGCTGGGATACCATTAGGTCCCAATTTATGTAATTTATGCAAAAAGTAACCGTGGATCTTGCTTTTTATTTCTGAAAGTTTTGCTTAAAACCTCTGAGGAAAATGAAAAAGGATTCTTCACACTGGAGACAGCCTCCAGACGTGCAAAAAATGTGGTCACTGTTGCTTGGTGGGTGTCTGCCACTCTGCTGGATTCTCCATACTTAGTCACACCGTATAGAGATCTTAGAGGATAGATGGAGGATGTGGCTCAGCAGTCTGGAATTTCAGCAGCATAGTAGGTTGGGTGCTGCATTTCTGACATCACCACCACCACTGCCACGCTCAGTGCTACCACTGCAAACCCCTTTGCCTTTTGAGATACCAAAGATCACCAAGCTTTGCAAGGAAGGTAGGTCTGGAAAATGGACTTCTTAATTAAACCTTCTGTTAATTGAAGAAAACCTCTCGGTAGTCTTCAACTGTGAAGGCATCTTTTCAAAGTTGTAAATACTAGCACACATTAATTATATAAATTAGGATTCAACGTGATGCTCGAACACTCAACATTGCATTCAACAGTTTTGCCACCGCCTGTCACTCCTATTTTGCAGATGAGCATCCTCAAGGACAAAATTGCTTGCAAGCATGTCTTCTCAAAAGTTTTGATTGATGATGACGGTTTCTTGCCATTGGAGAGCCATTGTGCTGCAGTGGAAGAAAGATTTAGGATGACCAATGACATGCTTTGTGTCTTGGTTATTGTCCTCTTGTTATGAAGAGACTCCATGACTGTCGTGGCTATTCTTCGTTGTCAGTTTGACTATATCCGAAATGAAGAACAATCCAGAAATGGAGGGCACACTGTGAGGGATTCTTTGCTTGGCTTGAAGTGGTTTAATCCACTTCTCATCTAAACCTTTGAGGTAGGAAGACGCACCTGTCGTCTGGATCTTGAGGCATAAAGACACACCTTGAATCTGGGCCATACCTTCTTCTGGAAAGTCTAAACAAGGATATAGAGAAAGGAAGCCTTTGGCTCTCTGTTTGCCCTCGCCTTTTTACTACATCCATTCCTTTACTGTCATTAGAGCTACTTCTTTGGAACCACTTGAGATATATGTTCATTCTATAAGTTCTGATACTCTAGATAGCTGGACTTATAAATGACTAATGAATGACCAAGGCAACCCATATAAAAGGAAATATTTAATTGGAGGCTTGCTTACAGTATCAGAAGTTTAATTCTTTTTCATGATGGCGGGGAACATGGTGGGGGTATGACAGCACTCACTTGCTGGGCAGTAGCTGACATCTAGATCTGTAGGGAAAGAGAGAGAGAGACAGAAAGAGAGAGAGACAGAGACAGAGAGAGACACACACACAGAGGTCATCGAGTTGGGAAGGAATAGATGAGACACAAAGGGAATTAGGAAAGGGGGAGTATGGAGTGAGTGAGGTAAATACACACTCAAACACGAAATTCTCAAGAACATAAATGGATAAATGTAAAAAACAAAATTGTTTGGGTTTGTAATTTCAAGGTATTCTGGATTATTCTGGATTTGGAGTATGTTTGGAATTTATTGTATGTCTTCCCCTTGGTACCTTGGTTACTTTTGGGTCTGAAAACAATTTTCTAAATATTCAATGCAGTTTTCTTCATTGCATTTTTTAAGATTTGAATAGGCTCATGGATTTTTTATAACAAGGTAAGATGAGCGGTCAAATCTTTTGATTTGAAATTTAGGGAGATACTGTGATGATGAGTACTTAGCAGGCCAGTGAGTCGTATTTAAAACATGGAGACTCTTCTGTTTCCATCCTAGAGCTTCCTGTGAAAGTTAGGATCCCTATGTGAACTTACTTTTATGGGTCTGCCCAGTGTTAGAGGAAAGAGGCCCAAAGGGAAACATAATTTGTGAGAGGAAAAACACCATGGAGATATGAAAAAAAAAAAGAAAGAACGAAAACAAGGATCAAGACACTTGAAACGAAGGAATGGGTCACAGTGTGCAGAAGAGTACTGGCTGAGGACCAGAAAACACCAGAGGTTAGCACAGTCCAAAATACACATAAACAGAGTTGATGTTTGAGAAATGGCTCATAGGAGAATTGATGGCTGTGAAAAGCCCCCCTTTGATTTCAGATAGGAAAGGGAGTGAAAATAGCCCATTTATAGCACAGGGAATTCCCGTCCTCCAGGGTTTTGGTTCACTGAAACTGACTGAAAGCCCACAGAGAACCTGCCCCGTGCTAGGCACCATGCTCACAGGAAGAAAGAGAAAGATTTGCTGACCTAGGGAGCATCCAGTCCATTGTGGAAGACAGTATCCTAGCAGGATGTTTTCCTCCACTTTGATAGGAGGAAGCCTGAGCTCAGGGGCTTTGGGGGTGGAGTGGAGACTATAGGGAGGGGCAATCACATTGGGATTTGTGGTGCTCGAGATGCCTGAGTCACATTTTCAATGGGAGGGGACATGTCAGTGGATTCGTGTCAGCAGATTCATGTTTTCATTCATTAGACACAGAGTGATGGCTCCGTGAGGCGCTCTTGCCACTCTTGCAGAAGACAGCAGTTTGGTTACCAGCACGCATGGTGGTCGGCTTACAACTGTCTGTGACTTCCGTCCCAGGGTATCCAACTGCCTCCTCCCCCCCCCCCCCGACACTTAAGTAGAGTATAAATGAAAATGGAAATATTTTTTTTAAACGTAGGATGAAGATTCACACAAAATAATACAAATTCTGTTGAAACTTTCAAGGCTGAATAGTCAAAAAACGGTTGTCACATCCTGATTTCACCCTTGCCAAAAAGCAATGGCCAAGCCTCTGGACAGTTTATCTGCAGGCGGTTCATTCATCCCAACTCCACCTACTGGATTCCGTGAACACTGCAGTTTCCCAGCTGATTCTTGTGAAGGTCACATTTTACAGTATGATCTTATGCTGGTTGGTTTGTTTTTCTTTTTTCTTTTTGTCAACTTGACACAAGCCATGGTCATTTGGAAAGAGGAACCCGAACTGCAAAAAATGCCACCATCAGATTACCTGTAGGCAAGACGCAGGGACATTTTCTTGATTAAAACGACTTATGTGCAGGACCCAATCCCAGCAGCAGAAAGGAGGGCCCAGCCCACTAGAGGAAGTACCATCCCTGGCTTGGTAGATGGATAGGGTGAGGTGTGTGGGAGGTTAGGGATGTAGGGGCTGTGGTAGAGAAGGAAGCAAGCTGAGCAAGCAGGGGGGGGGGTATGGGAGTGGGGGTGAGGACAAGCCAATAGAAAGCCTCTGCTTCAGTTCTTGCCCCCAGGTTCCTGCCTGGAGTTCCTGCGGTGTCTTCCCTTTCTGATGGACTACAATCGCAAGCTGAAATACACCCTTTGCTCCTCAAGTTCTGCAGGCCATGATGTTTATCACAGTAGTAAAGTAAGCCAGCTTTGTAAAGGTCTTGCCAGAACTCGTTCCAAATGACAAATTGTCAAGATTATTCTTGTTAGGGGAAGCATATTTTGGTTTCCCTACTTATTCATTTAGACAGAGTCTTACAGAAACTGAGGCTGAACACAAACTCTTTCTGTGGCTGAGGCTGGCTTTGAACTTCCAGCCCTCAGGCCTTCATCATCTAAGTACTGAGATTACAGGTGTGCACAGTCACAACCAGCTTTTAAGAACTGTGGCTTTCTTCACTCGATGGTCACATCAGATTCTCAGCTTCCCATAGGGCTATTTCTGGTTCACTCCCTAATCAGTGGTGATTACGTTACTCCTTTCTCAGGTTCAGTCACTCATTCCCCAAGAGGAAGGCCCTTGTTTCATTTATAAAAATGTGTTCTTGATAACTTGGATCTCTTTCCATTCTCAGGAACTCAAAGGGGGAAAAGTCTTGTCTAGGTCAAAGATGGCATGAACTATGGTCTTTTCCTGGTTGGAGGAATTTTCCTTCATGAAAATTTGTTAGCCATACACAGCAGTTTTGGGAACAAGGGGGTCTTGTTTTTCTGAAAGTGTCTCTGTTCTGAGAAATATTCAAAAATGATTGAATTTCTTGACAAACCTCTTTCACAATACGTAAACAACTTAAGAATTTGGGGATTTTCTTTACGGTGTTCTTATTATAGAAGATTTCCCTATTCATAGTTCTCCATCCTTTTGCTTAAGCCAAAATAAAAAGGAAGTAAGAAAGAGGAGGCCTCCCACACTGCTTCAGAGAGAGTATGCTGGAAGGCGTTTTAACAGCCGTGTGGGCTTTTGTTCATTCCGGATGCAGCTTGTTAGAAGGGCCATAACTGCAGCCCCATTAGAACTTCTGACAGCCACATTCCAGATGCATATACAGTCCGAATAAAAACTAGGAACTTGCTATTCTCACTTAGCTTCAAAAGGATTCTCACTGTCTACAAGAGCACCTGCCATCTGCGTGCCAGCCAGGGAACATTTGTGCAAGGCAGCTGTGGCCCATGTCTCTGGTGTTCGGGGCAGGTGTGGTGACATGAATAACAAAGAGCCATTATTTGGCACCACATTTGAATGTCAGACTTTGCCAGGGCACTGTTGCAAAGTGAGTGAAGTAGAGCTCTCTAAATCCCATTCAGCGGTCACGGATGTGTTTCTGAGGCGCTTTTCCTCAATTTTACTTATTATGGGGTAATCTGGTCCAGGGCCCATGCTTAAGCATCTGAATCTGATTCATTATGCTGTTATTTTCACTCAGCTCTCCAAGGTCGATGAGAGAAAGCTTTGGTGTCTCTCCGTACTGTTTGGATGGCAACACTGAGTTACTTCGTAGGGACGACAAGGACATGCTGAGCGAAAGCATGCCCACGCCTATTAGAAACTCTATTAGACTGACTTTCGTCACTATCCTGATAGAGGTCACTTAGCAAGGGCAAGAGAGCTTCATTTTTGTTTCTTTCTCTTGAGCTTTGAATCGGGAATCAGGTGACACAACCGGTCTGAGTTTCTGTGTGTTGAGGGGATCATGGTAGGTGTGCACATCAGAGAAAGTGTGGCGAGTGCTCACCCCACGTCAGGAATGCAAAAGGGAGAAAGAGTTGTGTGGGTGGGTGGGATGGGGAGCAGAGGGTGGGATTCCACAGTAGCTCCAAAGGCATACCCTCGGTGACCTAAGGCTCACCCATCAGTTCTCATCTCTTAAAAAAAAAAACAACCTAGGCTCACATCGCCACTAATACTGCCATGCTTCAGACGAAGACTTTACTCTAAGAGAAAATGCCTTCCTGTTTCTGTCAGCAGGTAGAATTACAGGTCATTAGAGGTCAACATTGACAACCCTGCAGTCCATATGGCTAACTTTCTAGCTGTATATTTAGACATAATTCAGAATCAACTCTTTATGACCTCTAAATGAAAAGCCTTCACACCGGAGAGACTGTGGATGAATCTGTTTCTGAAGGAACAGCAAGGAGGGAAATGGAAGTTGGGGTAAGGAAAGAGTTCAGTCATTTGAAGAAGCTATGGCCCTGGATTCTGGTTGACAAGTTAGGCTGTCGGTGGGAGTTCAGAGTGTATCCATCCTGGATTCTCATTGTGTATCTAAAAGCAGTGGGCAGAGTGGAGCAGGCACTGACTGAGCCTTAGAGACTAAGACAATCTTTTTCCTCCTCTTATTCCTCTTTCTATAAGCTTTTTCTTCTGTATTGGATGTCCCCTTTAGGTCCTTTTATGATCCACCAGGGTACTCTCATCTTGTTAGTCTCTCTTTCCCCTCTTAATGCCACCTATCCCCTCATGTCTCTGGTGTCTACCATTTTGTTATCTGCTTTTATGAGTTTGATAGTTTTCTTTAGTTGAAATACTGTGTAAGATCTTGAGTATTTGTCTTTACACATGGCTTGTTTCACTTAATATAATGTCTGCCAAGTTCTTCCATGTTGCAAATGATAGGACTCCCGCCACAGGCACGTGATTGTGTGTGTGTGTGTTTGCGTGTGTGTGTGTGTGTGTGTATGTGTGTGTGAGATAGAGAGAGAGAGAGAGAGACTAATATACCTAAAACGTTTGGTAACTATAGGACATAGAATGGGGTTTGTATTAGTCATTTAAACACATGCACAGTGCTTAGAAGGTTGCAGACACTAGGGTTTTGATGAGGTTATCAATACATGGCAGAAAAACAGTCTCAACATTGAATATGAAATAATACAGGCGGTGTCGGTCCTCATTACACATGTTCTGACCAAAGACTAAGTTCAGGTCTCTAATTGCTGTAAACAGCCATCACTGATGAGCAGGTTTCTTTTTATCAGCTCAGGTAATTATCACTAGAAAGGTGGGCATTTGATGCCTGCCTTCTAAGCAGAGGTTTAATGTCCCTGGCTCCTGAAAGGTGAAAGGTAAGTTTGTGAAACCGAGAGGGTTCTTTAATTGTTGACACATCTAAGCATTGGAAGGATATCTTAAACGAATGTACAATGAGCCTCAAGAAGACTAAATGGAAGGATTTTGGCCAGTTTCTCTTCCCTAATGAGGACATTACTGATGATTAATTTTCACTGGGTACACGTTATGTGTGGGGCCTCAGGAGAGTGGCAATAAATGACGCACAAGTTTCCAATTAAGAGTGTTAGAACACTTATTTGTAATATATATAAAACATTAATGAGAGTCAAGTTCATTTCATATGCTTAAATAAAATATGTTGGGCTCCTTCGTTTTAGGGTTGCATGTTAGTTCAATTACAATGATAGTTCTGTTCTTCTTACCTGTTGCTCATGTATTGCGGCATTCAATATGACAGCATACACAAGATTTTAATGAGATTCTCAGCCTCCTTCTCCGTAGAAAGAAGAGAAAGTAACACGAGTGGGCAATAAAACAATATCTTTAGTTTGAGTTTTACCACATGAAAGGCTTCAGGCTCTACAACTGTCTCCAAAATTAGAAATTGCTTGAATAAAGAAATTGCTTCAGACTTAGCAAGAAGACTAGCTGCCTTTGTACTATCTGCATAAATCTTGTTTTCATTTCAGTCCTGTGCTAAGATGATGCTATTGTCTTCGTTTGGAGTTACCGTTTGAAGCTGCCTATCATAAAGAGAATCATAGACATTTAACATCAAATTTAGGATTCTTTTAAACAGGTGATTAAGTTTGGGTTGAGCTGTTCCAGGAAGGAAAGCATGCAGACATGACATATAGCTTCCTCTCTCATAATGGAGAAGTACACAGTCTTCACGTGTACTATGGCAGCGACTTTTTAGCTCTAGTTCAGAGTGCAGAACGTCCAGCCTCTTGGTGCCTTCTCTAAAATATAAAAATGGAGCCTTTGCATCACGGTTTCTTTGGATTATTTGTATTGACAGGGCTGTCAGTAATGAATGGGTGAAGGGAAAAGGCAGAAGACTGCACTAGCTCACAAGTTCTACTCAGGTGGACACATTCTGGAAAACATTTTGAGAGGTGCTCCTGCCTTGATTCCATGTGCTGTACTTGGTATTGTGTGCTGTTCAGATCTCCATCAGCCATGGAAACTTTCATCCCCTCAGCTTTTGGAAGTGATGTCTGTGAACCAACCCAAAGGGAATCTTTGATTTCCATGCCCAATGGGACCCTAACTATGGTCAGTTTCTCTCCAGGTCTTGTCCTATCCCTAGAGCTGTCCAATTCTGATGAGTGTGATATTGAAAGGGAGAAGAACTCAAGCCTCGGCTCTCCAGGGAAGGGAGAAGAGGGGCTCTCTCTGCTCTGTGTGGGCGTGGTTGAAATCCCCGTTGCTGCCATGCTATGCCCAATGTCACCCTGTGCCAAGTTTTGCTGTCATTCTTTCAAAAGCCATGCTGGTGAATGTTCACTCCAATAAACCTTATGCATGCAAATTCTAGATCCCGTTTCCCTGGAAACGTGTCCTGAAGCACCATCCAAAGCAGATGGGCAGTCATCTACAGATTAATTGGATTCTTACGGATTTTCAATATAATTCTGATGCTAGCATTAGAAAGATGGTCACAGAGGTGTTTTATAAGTTCACTTTAAAAAAGAAAGCCCAGAAAATTTATTATAGTTAGACTCGAAAAAGATTCCAGCCCACGCCGTATGCTTACAAACTCCTGGTAGAATGACTGAATCAAAACAGTTTTTTTTTTTTTTTTTTTTTTTTTTTTTTTTTTTTTAACATTGCTGGACTGAACATAAGCTGCGGCTAAAACAAAAGAGCTTTGTCCATGGACCTTGAACCTCCATCTTGGTCCTCCTCAGTCTCTTCTCCCCTGGAGGAGTGAATAAATCAGAGCACCAGCACAATCCACAGAAATAACTCGGACACGAAGAAAATGCCTGCTGCCTGGAAAAGCATCACGTCTCCAACTCAGGGGGTCAGCCATGGCTTCCAAAGGAGACATTTTCCATAAAATAAGTTTTTAAAAAGCATTCCGTTGTACCAACTACAAATACTAAATCTTTACAGTCCTATTTAGGTCTACGAATGTGAATGTGGATGTTTGGAGGAGAGGATGAAGAGAAAGGGAAGAGGTGTGGGTGGTCCGTAGCCCCTCTTCATTTTGTTTGTTTGGTTTGTTGCTACAGAAAGCATGCGCATTCCCTGAGTGGAAGCCGCTGTAGACTGACGCCAAGCTGGGCAGATCCAGCCCTGGAAACCACCCCCCACCCTCCAACCCCCACCCCTGCTGCCCTATACTTCTAAACTGTCTGCCCTAAACCTTTCTCTGCACTCTGAGACCCAGTTCCCCTTTCCCCTTGTAATCTGGCTTTCCTGGGATCTAGAATGGTCTGTAACCACCTCTTCTAAATAGTGTAAGTTAACTCTGAAACTAGATGTCCCGACTGTCTTTCTTCAAGCATTCTTTCCAAAATCTACTGTGCATGCACTGGTCTTTGAGAAGTAGAAGAGGAATGGAGAATTAGTGTGGCTGAGTTAAACTAATAAAAAAATACTTTTTTATGCAGTTGTGAGAAATATGATTTGCTTGTACATGGACACACATATAATTTTTTACATGTTATGAGGCTATTTATTTGATGTGGAGTTCTTGAAGATGTCAATGATAGAGAGGATCATACAAGATTGGCAGATGATAAGGGTGAAATTTCTTCTCAGTTCTTTCACAACATGGCTTTCACGTTCTAAGATGTTACTGCGTGTTTATAAGTCTGCACAAGGATATTGGGATCTTTGATATTCAAATGGCCAAAGAGAGTTGGTTTTATTCCTGTTTTAGATTTAGATGCTGATCCTAACAAGTTATTCTGACCATGGAAATGGCAGTTTGGACCATGATTTAACCAGCATTGCACTGGTTTGTTCCATGAGAAGGTGTTCATTTGGTGGAGCAGCTAGCTTGAAATTGACGATGGCACTGTTGTGTCCTGCTCCCTCAACCTTCCTAGGGTCCAGAGCTGACTGCAAACCCTGTGCAAGAATAAAACCAAGTCAGTGGTTGAAGCGTGAGCTAGGCAACTGGTTTCAGGGGAGTGTGTTTTCTGAACTGCGGAAACAGTAATCATTTCAGATGTATTCCTTGCCAACAGCTACGGAGTGTTATCTCTGAGTCCACATTTTTTTTTTTATTGAACTCTATATTTTTTCTTTGTTCCCCTTTCTGCCTCTCCCCTCCACTTCAACCCTCCCCCAAAGTCCCCATGTTCCCAATTTACTCAGGAGAACTTGTCATTTTCTACTACCTATGTAGATAGATGTCTTTCTTAGTGTCCTCATTGTTGTCTAAGTTCTCTGGGATAATGATTTGTGGGCTGGTTTTCTTTGCTTTATATTTTAAAACCGCTTATGAGTGAGTACATGTGATACTTGTCTTTTTGCACCCTGGGTTACTTCACTCAAAATGATGGAGTCCACATTTTTATGTCTTAGATTCAGTTCCTTATGTGATCCCATAATAATGTGAATGGGTGATTTTAACAGTAGGTTGCCACCAGACAATCTTTCTATCAGAATAAGGATGGTGGGCAGGTGGGATGGCTCATTCTGTAAAGCACTTGCCTCATTAGCATGGAGGCATGAGTTCAGGTCCCTAGAGCCCATGAAAAAGCCCAACATGGTGGCATGCGTTTGTAATTCTAGTAATGGTGAGAGATAAGTGGTATACTGACAGCTTCCTGGAACTCACTGGCTAGATACTTAGCCTTCTTGGCAAAGTTCCAGGCCGGCGAGGGACTGTTTCTCAAACAAAAGGTAACAGGAAGCCAAGGAACAACAACCATAGCTGTGTTCTCTTCTGGTTTGCTTGCTGTTGCTGTGATAAACGCCATGACCAAAAGCAGCTTGAGAGGAACGTGTTACTTTAATTTTATACTTCCCGGTCACAGCCCACATTGTTGAGGGAAGCCAGGACAGGAACTCAAACAGGGAAACAACTTGAAGTACAAACCGTGGAGGAACACAGATTGTTGTCTTGCTTGGCTGCTTATTCTTTAGCTTCCTTAAGGCAGCTCAGAACTATCTTTTTAGGGGTGGAACCACCCACAGTTGGCCCATCCCATGATGTTTAGTGAATATTTATTTGGTTCCCATTTGCTGGTTAATCTGGAACTTTCTCTGAATTGAGAGACAGATCTGCAGTGCTTCGCCAGGGACTCTGCTGAGCTGGGGTAGTTTGACATAGTAAGTATATGCAGACACATGGAGAGGGACACGGGTGCAGGAATTGCTAGAGGCTCTGACGGGTTTGTCACATCCTTCTCTTTCCAAAGACTGTGAGGTGCATAGGTGCTTGGTCCAAGCACTACGTAGTGAAGTCATATCTTGAAGTGTCAACATCTGTTGGATTAATGGAGACTAAAAGTTTCCAGAATACTTCAACCTCATCTAAATGAACACAGGTAACAATAGTAACTGTTAAGGATCAATGTGTTTCCCCCAAATCCATGCATTGAAGCCAGGTCCCTCTGTGCCTCTGCTTGTAGATAGGACCTTAGCCAATTGGTTCTTTCTCCACATGTAGCATCAAACAAGATTTCAGTGCTCACAGCCTGCACGCTGGTTGATGGATGCAATCAAACCTGTGCATAGAAATCTCCTTTGGCCGTAGAAGCTGTAGAAGTCCTTTCCTTCTGTTGCCTTTTGTGCGGCCACATAGACCAAGTAATTATGCTTAGAATTGCTTACATTTACGAATGTCAATGGGGCTGGGCGGTGGTGGCACACACCTTTAATCTAGGCACTTGGGAGGCACAGGCAGGCAGATCTCTGAGTTTGAGGCCAGCCTGGTCTACACAGTGAGTTCCAGGACTGTGAGGGCTGTTACACAGAGAAAGCTTGTCTTGAAAATCAAAACGAAACAAAACAAAAAAGTCAGTGGATCTCATTATACCTACACACTTATAGGAAGTTGCTCTCTGTCCTAAACTGTTAGGGGTAATGATGATTAGTGTGCTGCCTCTCTTTTTGTTATAATATTACAGCTTTTCTTGACTCCTAACAGAAATGCCTTGCAACTATCATTTGTTTGTTTTAAGATTATAGACTTGCCTAAACCTCTGAGCAGAAAATAAAAAAACAAATATTTAATGAAGGAATTTGGGAGGCTTAGAGATATAATCCAAAAATCTATTTCCAAACCTGGAAAAGACTTCTGCATTTTTCTTCTGGAACTCCCATCTTGATATAATGTCCTTTAAAATTAAGTCTGAGGCAGGATGAGGCTTTTAGAAATTTGCGTCAGATTTAGTTTGAGACTAAATAACCAAGCTGACCAATAAGGTTTTGGGGAGTGGGCAAAAATGAGATCGCTTTATAAAGGAAAAGGCTAGCTGTGCGCACGTGAGTGTGTATATCCCCGTGTGTGTGCACAGGTCTGTACACGTGTCTGTGTGTGCGCGAGTGTGTGTGTGTGTATACTCAATGTCTGAGAGCAGTCTCAAAGTGAACTGTCTCAAATACTTTGATCTGCAGCAGTGTACCTAGAACAAGCATACAGATTTAAAGAGAACAATGCCCATTTCCATTTATTAAATTTATCATGGTTGAACATTATCAGCAGAGTGTTTAAGAAATGGCTCAGCAGTTAAGAGTGCTTGCTGTTCTTGCAGAGGACCGAGCTTGGTTGTAAGCACCTACATAAAGTAGCTCAGAACTTCCTGTAACTACAGCTCCAGGGAATTGGAAGCCCTCTTCTTGGCTCTATTGACATCCCTCTCAGACATGTGCACATACTTACACACACACATGCACACGTGTATACATATCCACATACAAATCTTAAAAATTTAAAAAAGGTTATCAGTAGATCATTATATTCTATATGTAAGACAAACATGAGTTAAATTGGTGTTTTTAAAACTGACTTTATTGTCTGTATTTCCTCTTTTCAGTTTTACTGCCTTAAGGTATACCCATACACATTTACATCATTGAGTAGGTTTTATAGTGGCAGGTTGTAGGAAAAACTGATTATTAATACTAAAAATAATTGTTGTGATATTCTGCTCATTAGTTTCATTTTGTTTTCAGCTATGGATTAGAGATAAATACTCCACAGACTAGCCTATATGTCTTTGATTAGGTCACATTAATTAACATTTTGATTTCTAATTTTCTCCATATGGTATCTATTTTTAGATAATCAACTACCCACAAGGCATTAGACTAGTGTGTGAGGTTTGATAATAAGAGAAATTAGCTTCAGGTGATTTTATCAACCTGGTTTCTAAGATTCTTTAGGATAAGAAAAAATGTTTGCTACAGAACAAAACATTAAATACATGCGAAATCAGTCTTTGAAAACCTGAAGCACACAAGAAAACCCTTTGGCAATTAAAGCCGAAGCTGGAATTTCTGCGGGAAAGGTTTTCAGCCGTCAGAGCCTGTAAGCTGTGCATCCTGTCACTCACACCGACGCAGAGAACAGTGGGCTCACAACGCAGACCTCTCCACTTATTGGTTACAAAATCTGTGCGGTTGGTGTGAGTTTCCCAAAGATATTCCCTGACATTTCATGACCTTGAAAAATATCAGTTTTCTAGTCTTGTAATTACAGGGTAAAATTAAAACCTGTATATTCTCTCTCTCCTGCACCTTTCTCTCTCTCTCTCTCTCTCTCTCTCTCTCTCTCTCTCTCTCTCTCTCTCTCTCTCTCTCTCTCTGTGTGTGTGTGTGTGTGTGTGCGTTTGTATACACAAAGGTATATTCACTGGCACATGCATGTGTGGAGGCTAGAGGTGAATACTGGGTTTATTCCCCTATGGCTTCTCCATTTTAACTTTTTGAGACAGGGTCTTTGAGTGAACCTGGAGCTCACTGACTCCAGCAAGCATCCTGGATGCCTCTGTTGCCCCTCTTCCCTGTGCTGTGGTTACAGATACTCACCACACTTGTTTTTCTTTTCTTTTCTTTTCTTTTCTTTTCTTTTCTTTTGTACATGGAGTCTTAGCTAGTGTTCTATTGCTGTGAAGAGGCACCATGACCATGGCAACTCTAATAAATGACAACACTTAATTGGGTCTTGCTTACAGTTTCAGACGTTTGGTCCATAGTTATCAGGGTGAAGACTATGGTGCATGTAGGTAGGCATGGTGCTAGAGAAGTCACTGCAAGTTCTACATCCAGATCCACAGACAGCGGGGGGCGGGGGGGCTGGTGTGGGCTTTTGTAACCTCAAAGCCCACCCCAGTAACATACTTCTTTCAATAAGACCACTGAAAATTGAGTGTTTCACCCTTGAACAAAACTGAGAAACATAAGAAAATACGTAATATATCTGATGAAAAATGGTTTCATGTGTCAGTTTATTTTTCTTTGATTGCTGTGTGCTGCAAAAGTAACCAGAAGAACTTTCAATTTTGAAATCTAGTCTTACAAAGAATTTATGTCTTGCGCCTTAATTTCAAGATAAAAAACAATCTCAGATTTTAGGCTTTTTACCTTGGAATGTAATTCACTTAACAGATGCTAGCTATGATACAGCCAGGATTTACTGTGAGCACAGGGAAATTTTTTGGCCAGATTATCTTCTGAGCAAATGTGCAAAGTCACTGACCATCTTGGGCTTTGTTCTTAGGCTTTTAACTCCAATTTTGTCTTCTGGTAAAATGAAGAATTGCATATCTTACTTACAAAGATCACCCAGGTTGCCTGCGACACAGATAAGCCACTGGGACGGTGAATCACAGTTGGCGTTACTCAATGTTATGGTCCATCCTCTGTGTTTCAAAGTCTCTCATGTCTTTTGCTTAAGTGTTTGTATCAAAGGAGTTACAGAAATAGCATATTGCTACCCACAACTCAGGATTAAACTCTATACCCTCTTTGTGTTAACGGAGAAGATGCACCATAATTTCATATTTCTGATTAAATAGATGTCTTGTTATAGTTCTTCTTTCTTCCCCTCCCCCTTAATCCCCTTTCTTCATTCTTTCCTTTCTCCCTCCCTTCTTCTCTTTCTCTTTTATTCCTCCCTTTCGCCCTCCTCCTTCTTTTCTTTCTTGTCCTGCTACTTTTGCTATGAGCCCAGGCTTACCTGAAGATTACTTAGTAACCAAGACTGCCTTTGAACTCAGGATCTTTCTGCCTCCACTTCCTGAGTGCTGGAATCCCAATTTTTTTAATGCACAATTTCTGTGGTGAATTGTTTCAGTGTTGTTTTCACATTAAATGGAACTTTGTTTTGTGCTTATGCCACTTAAAGGTTTGTACCCAAACGGTGATGAAACTGTCTTAGAAGACAAAAACAATTATTTCTGTTTCAAATTTTTGGACCGATTCATCTCCCATCCCCCAACTCCTCCCATTATCATCTTCTCCACCTCCCATTCCTTCACATTCAACTTTGATATTCCCCATTGGGTACAGTTTCCACTGCCCGGCTATACTTGATAGTGGGGCCCACCATGGAGCATGACCAACCTAATAAGGGTTCACATCACCAAAGAAAATCGACTCTTGTCTTGCAGCAGATATCAAATATGATAGCTCCCTCATTAATGGTTGGATTTCATTCCCACTTTCCTACCTCCAAGCTGGGATTTTGACTGACTGGAGCTTGTGTGGTCTTGTGCATGCTGTTAAAATCATTGTGAGCCAATCCATGTGGGTATCTACCCTGTTGTGTTTGGAAATACTCTTTCCTTGATGATATCTACTGCCTTGGGTTCTTATAATCTTTCTGCTCCCTCTTCTGCAAAAGAACCTTGTCAGGAAAGGTGTGATATGAATGCCCCATTTAGGGCTGAATGAGCCGGTGTGATATGAATATCCCATTTAGGGGTGATGGGGCTGGATGCTCCATAGTCTTTGCTGTCTGCACTTTGATCAGCTGAGGGTCTCTGTATCAGTTGCTGGCTATTGCTAGGAGAAGCTTCTCTGATGGTAGCTGAGAGATGACCTATCTACAGGCATAGCAATGAGTCATTAAGAACTATTTTAATGCTATATCTATTTATCAGAATAATAATATTGGGTTCTTGCCTAGGGCCTATGTCCCATCTAGCCACAGGCCCTTGGACCCTTTACCAGTGCTAGCTAGCTATGGGTTCCATGTCATGGAGTAGGTCTTATATCCAGGTAGGAATTTGATGTCTGCTACCATAGCAACCATACAACCATTTCCCTAGGAGTCATACCTTGTCAAGTCAGTGGTTGTAGCTCATAGAGTTCACAGATGGGCGAGACTGAGGAGGACTTTTCTTCTCTAGTAGCATGCACAGCGCCTTAGAGCACCGTGAGCTCTAGCCAGTAAGGATGACGTTTCAAGGGACACTAGCTTGATGTCTCCAACCTCTGTGACTCAAATACCTGGTGTCTTTAACAACAGTGTCTTGCTATCATGTTCAAGAGGGTAGCCAAGAGCACTGGTTATAGGCTGAAATGCTTGAAGGTCTTTGTGACCCCATTGGTAAACAACTCAAAAAGACGTAACCCATTCCTGGTACTGGGTTTTTATTTGCTAGCATGGAGTGTCTAGTTGAGGTATTATCCCCCCTTGTAAGGTAGCTCTATCAAACCTCTTTTAATTCATGTGTATGTATATATTTTATGAAGCTGTTACAATGGTGGGATTCTTATGGCTTTCTCCAAAGGGTTTTAGTGTTAGTTATCTCTCCCTGTATTCACTCTTCCACACTGTCTTCCCATCCCTCACCCCAACTTAACCATTCTTGTTCCGTTGTTGCCCTTTAGCCCTCTATACCTCTGTATTATTTCTTCTCCCTATTGAAGGTTCCTTTCCCTAAGAGCCCCTTGTAAATTCCTGACATCTAAGCATCTTAACTAGAACACGTACAGTTGAAGATTCAAAGCTGGCATCCAGGAAAGAGAGAAAACGTGTAATATTTATTCTTTTTCTGCATCTCAGTTACTTTATTCAGGACAGTTGCTTATAGGTTCATCAATTTACTTTCATTTTTCTTAATAGCTGGATAATATTCCATTGTGAACACCTATCAAAAACTTTTGTAAAAAAAGATGATGTGATTGATTAAAAAATAACAAAAAAGAGTCAAAGTTGCTCAATAGAAAAATGGAGGATTCCTATATACACTCAGTCAGGAGAGTCTAATCAAACTCAATGCCCCTCCCCCCACTAAAACAGACACGAAAGTGGAAGGGAGAATTGTCGGAAGAGGGGTTCCAGAGGAAGAAGGAGAAAGATGAAAGAGAAAAATGTGGTAAAAAATCTACTAAAAGTTACTATGAAACTGTCCAACAATAAAAAGAAAAGTGATAGATTTAAACAGTTCAGAAATGCACACACACACACACACACACACACACACATACACATGGACACGCACAAAGACATAGATACACAGAGACACACAGACAGACAGACACACACACACATAAGCTAAGAACCAACTACTGCCTCTTAGACTTAGCAACCAAGAAAATTTAAATTAGAACTGCAATGAAATCTCTCTCCCTGCTAGACTGATGAGCACGCAATACCAAAATAACAAGTTGTATCCTAGAAATTTGCCGGGAGAATAAATTTCAAGCATTCTTCATTGCACAGGAACATTTGATTGTGTAATCGGTTCACCAAATAGAGATGTCAGAATATCACAAAATATGTGCAATCTTTACGTCAATCACGTCTCCAGGAAACTGGAAAAACACATAAAAATAAATAAACCAAAAGTGTTTAATAATCTCTAAACTTGGTGCAAAGGTACAGCAGGAAGCTGACTATCATGATGGGAGGAGAAATGGATACAACAACCCTCATTAAATGAGGAGCAGGAAGAAGAGGGAGGTGAAAGACGGAGGGCCAACCACAGGCTGTCAATCAAAACCAGAAGGCTTAGTATATTTCCAGGTGCGTGAAATGCTTCTTTCGTCTCAATGGTAACTGCTCCACACATTCAATGCCAACACCAGTCTTTAAGTTGGTTTAGAAGCAGGCTCACTGTAAATTAGGTAATAATTGATGAAAAAATTAAACACAAGGCTGCCTTACATGATTTTTAATAACTCCAAAAGCTGTATTTTTATGCAAAGTTCTATCAAACAGTCGTGTTTGTTTCTCTTCTACACAGCAAAAGGATAAAACTCTTTTCCCCACTTTCTTTTAGTTCCAGTGGGAAAAAAAATTCAGCTCTACATTTCTCTTCCAACTACTCATGGCCACAATGAAGTGCTTCCAAATGAACTTTAAAAATGAATAGCATCGCCGTGTTACTAAACCAGAACAATCCCGATCTCACTCTAAATGCTTGTCCTTCCACAGGGAAGTGTCATCCTTAGTCTTCCTTCATCAAGGAAACTCTCACTGCAAATGGAGATCATTACAGAAAGCCACAGTGAGTCACGTTGTGGAGTTGTGAAGCCCAGTCCAGCAGATACAGCAAAAGCGCAGCTTCTGCACCCACGGCTCAAAGATTGTGGGAAATGGGGTGGAAATAGCATAAGAGCCATGGGAACAGGAAGTTTTGTGTGCAATTGTGTTTCCTAAAACTGTCAGAACCCATTAAATCTCACCAACAGGGTGGCCCACGCATTACTTTACCAGACATGATACTGATATACATGACGGTATGGGTGGGGGAAAGCTTACAAGGCCTCAACTCTACACAAAGGACTAGAGACAATTAAGAACACTGAGAGCTGGAAATAGAGTCTTCCTGCGGGAAGAGCACACTGACTGATGCTCTAGTCCCAAATGGTAATCCTTAAAAACATGCACATACAAGCAATGTTATATAGGCTTAACCGGTATACTTACATATTTAAGAACACACATGTGCTCACATGTATGCACAGATGTACACACACATGTAGCAAAAATTAAAGAAAAAGGAGCCCATGAACTTGAAAGAGAACAGGGGAAGTGTCTAGAGGGAGGAAAGAGAAGGAGGAAATGATGCAATTATATAATCACAAAAAGGATTTTTTTATTTTAGAAATATAATACTTCAGTAAAAACAATGAGTGGTATTTTGGGCTGGGGAGATGGCTCGGTTAGTAAAGAAATGCTCCATGTACAAGTATGAGGACTTGAATGCCCCCTTGTAATCCCAGCACTGGGGAGGCAGGCAGGTCAATAGCTAGGGCTCTTCAGCCAGCAAAGTCTACATGAAGAGTAGGGAGAGACTAGATCTCAAAAAACAACCTAGAAAAAAAGAACAGTATGAACAGCAGGTAAGAAACAACATCCAAGGTTGACCCCTGTTTTTACATGCATATCTTCATATGTATACCTGCACATGTGCACACACACACATACAAATGAATGACGTTTCATTTCAAGAAGGCACAATTCAACATGGACTATTTGTTGAAATTAGAATCAACTAGTTGGGAAGAAGGTTCCAAGAATTTCAAATCAGTGACTATGAAACAGGATGTTTTCAAACATAATATGAAAATGGAGAGGGTTTATCATATCATTAATTATATATCTTTCTATGTGATTATGTCCAGTAAATATATATACATGTGACTCAAACAAATAAGAAATATTTCACTCTCCTCTCCTCTCCTCTCCTCTCCTCTCCTCTCCTCTCCTCTCCTCTCCTCTCCTTTTCTCTTTCCTCCCCACACTTCCCCTCCCCCATTCCTTTCCTCCCCTCTGCCCATCCCCTCTCTTGTCTTCTTTTCTATGTACGTCCCTCTCCCTTCTTGCCCTTTCCACTTTGGTTTTAGGTCTTACTTTCACTAATGTCAAAATTTCCACATTTAATGGAAAAGGAGATTTTTTTGTTTTAAATAAAAATATACTTGTATAAACACTTTTGGGAATAAATTATTACTGAATGGAGTTTTAACTAGGAAGGAAATGCAAGCTCCATTTTATGACTGTAAAGTGTTATTATTTGGAAGCACACAAGTTTTCACATTGGGAGATAGATACCTTCTTCTTAAGCTGCTTTCTGTGATGCAGACACAGAAGCTCAGGTTTTGATTGGTAACTCAGAGGACAAGCGTCTCTACATCAAACACAGTTAACTTGTTAGAGTGGCATGACCCTGAGTTTGGCTTGATTATCTGTTTGCTGTTTGGGACCGGTGAAATCCCCAGCAGGACTTCCTCCAGGCCACTGGCTCCTTCAGTAGCTCTTGGTGAGGACAAGGTTGTTGAGAAGGTTCTGTTGGAGTAGGAAGTGAAGTTCCTGGGAAACCCGTGGCCTAGAGGTGTTCCATGAGTCTTCAGTCTGTTCACAGACTGGTGGAAGAGCCAGATTTTAGTCAGTTTCTCTTTACTGAGACAAAACACCCAAGAAAGGCAACGCAAAGCAGGAAGGATTTAATTTGGCTTTCAGTTTCAGAGATTTCTGCTCATCATGACAGGGTGCAGGAAATCAAAGAGGCTCACTCATGGCATCCAGGAAGATGAGAGAAAGACTATGTAACTGGCTTTTTCCTCTTCTTTCATATCACCTGTTTCCCCGGACTTTGGGATGAAATCACTTACATATGGGTGGAACAAGACAATTGTCTATATTCTGTCAATTATGTTTTAAATAAATGCTGATTGGCCAGTAGCCAGGCAGGAAGTATAGGTGGGACAACCAGACAGGAAGTAGAGGTGGGTCAATGAGAATAGGAGAATTCTGGGAAGAGGAAAGCTACCTCTGCAGTCCTGTCCAGACACAGAAGAAGCAAGATGTGACTATGCCACTGAAAAAGGTACTGAGCCATGTGGCTAACCCAGATAAAAATAATGGGCTAATGTAAGTTATAAGAGTTAATAAGAAGCCTGAGCTAATGGGCCAACCAGTTTATGATTAATGTAGACCTCTGTGTGATTTCTTTGGGACTTAATGACCACAGGAACTGGGCAGACAACATATGGGGAAGGTCTTTACACCTTGATTAATCTCAGGAAACTTTTTTTGTATACAGTTCCAGAAGTGTGATCTACCAACCTCCTAGGCAACTCTCAATTCAGTTAAACACACATGTTCTAACCATCACATCTGGGTTCAATATGACCTCCCTTGCCTGGGCACCAAGGCATGACAACATGTTTCTAGAATATGCCTCATTATAGAGAATCTGTATGCTATCTAAGAAAATGTACAAGGACTATACCAAGTCCAGTGGTTAATTATTGGTACTTTGATATTTGGTCAGCTATTTTGGTTGTTTCTACATAGCTGTTTTGATAAGATTACCATTTACATTGGTTGATGCAGTGATTAAACTTAGTTACCAACCTGACTGGGTCTAGATTCATCTGGGAAACAAACTAGGATGTGTTGGTAAGCGAGTCTGTAGGTTGGTCTAACTGAGGTGAAGTGACCCACTTTAACTGTGGGCCACCCAATCGTATGTTCAGACTGAATCCAAAGTGAGAAATAGAGCTGAGTGCCATTCTCTGTTTCCTGGCTGTGAATGCTATGTGGACTGGCTTCCCCAGGCTCCTGTGACCATGACCTCCCTGTGATAAAGGGCTTGAACTCATTCTCTGTGAGCCCCACTAAACCCTTCCTTCCTTAAGTTTCTTTGGCCAGGTGTTTGGCCATAGCAACGAGTACAGTAACTGACTATGAGCAGAGAAAGCTGTTCTCCAGGATCTGCTGGCTTACCTAGTCAGCTGATAGACTAGAAAATCAGAAAGACCAGTTTCTTAGAGAGATTCTTCAGCAGGTGACCTTTGAACTTCATCAGTCTTCCCTAGTTCTACTATGGGTATCTTTATACTTCGATGTATACTTGAGAGTGTGTGTTTGCATGTGTGTGTGTGTGTGTGTGTGTGTGTGTGTGTGTGTTTCTGCATGTCTTCACATCCATATGCATACACGAGTGTGCAGGTTCTCAATGAGGCCAGTAGAGGGCACTGGATCTCTTGAAGCTATAGTTACAGGCTTTTGTGAGTGGCCCACCATGGTTCTGGGATCTGAACTCTAGTCCTTGTGAGTGCACAAAAAGCATTCTTACCTGCTGATCCATCTTTCTAGCCCCTAAAATGGGATTTAAAATAGAATAAAACCTTTTTAAGTTTCCTATTTTTTCTAATCTTTTAAAATTCAAATGGTCAATGATTCTGAAAACACAAGACAGCAAAAAAAATAAATGGATAAATTCTATGTGGCTCTTAGATCAACGTTTAAGGTTGCAAACTGTTTGAGGCTCTTCTATGTATCTCGGCTACAAATCTATTCTGAGTTCTGGCAGGGTGTCAGAAAAACATCAACCAATTTTTCAAAATGTTAGAAGCTGTCCTGAGTTTTCAGTGGGCTGGAAGCAAAAATTTCATGTAAAATGAGAAAAGAGCAAAGATTATTTTTTTTTTGCCTTTCCGGTTCAGTTAGATCTAACGTGATTAAGAGTCAATATAATTCATGAGTTACTACATGTTTTATGACTTCCCACATTATTTGAGCATACTCCAGAAATGTGACATTTACTCAAACACCAAAGTTTTCATTTCCCTCTGATAAAGGCCGGCTGTGCAGTCAGCAATTCGACAACAGAGAAGTTTTTCTCTTTGTCAAACGACAAGGCAGAAGGATCTGTGACAGTCAGGAAGAGGGCCAGGAGAAGCCACCATGGAGTCTGCTCTGTGCTGTAAACACTGGGGATAATCAGATTAAAGTTAACTTGAGAAGCTGGCCTTTGCTGCTTAGCCAGGCATGATGCTGTTTGTGTAAGCCACTGGGCTGGAATTTCATGTCTTTTACGTAACTGTGTCAGGCATTTTGTAGCCCCACATCCACGCAGACAAGGGCTCCAACTCTTGCCACTTTCTTCTTCTTTATATGCTCGATTGCATCTGCGTGTGTTTGTGTGAGCTGTCTTCCTCAATTACTTCTCCATCTAATATTGTGAGATAGGGTCCCTCACTGAGACTGGGGCTTACAGAGTGGCTGGACTGGCTGAACAGTGAGCTCTAGGGATCCTCGTGTCTCCACCTTCCCAGTGCTGGGATTACAGATGTGATGTTCAGCGTGATGATCTGAACTCAGTTCCTCATGCTTGCCAGTAAGCACCTCATCAACTGCACAGTCTCCCCAGCTTGGGATACTCAGTGGCCTTCATCAGTGTGATCAGGCTTCAAGGCTTTCCTCATGTCATGGGAAAAGCAACTCAGAACCCTTGCCTTTGTACTGTTTGCCTGGATGTGGAAGCCAGCTTGGCTCTTGGCTGCAGGAACATACCTGTTTTGATTCTTAGGCAGCAAGCGCTCATGCTTGCGTAGTTGGGGAAGCCCTGGTAATGCAGAAGGCAGGCTGGCGGCGAGTGCAGTGTTATCAGTGCTGCAGGAGTTTAAAGTCATCAGCCACAATTGTGCTTCTCGTAGCGGCACGGGTGGCTGTGTAAGCTCAGATGTCAAGCCTGGCACCTTTGGGGACAGCATCCTTGTCATGACACCTGTAGTGATCAGACTGGGGAAAATAGAAGCAGTTAAGTCAAAAGGGCCTGCTTGGTGTATCCCACACCCAAATCCCTATTCTTGAACACACACGGAGGATCCCAAGATAACCAGGAAAGAAGAGACAGCCCTTTTAGACTCTTTTAGATTTAAGAGGTAGTGGCAAGGGGGAGCATGGGAAATGTATTTTGATCGTTAGAACCTCTTAAAGGGGGAGAAGGAGAGAATAACAAGTAGAAGGAGACTGAACACGATTATAGAAAACTTCTGGTTACCATAATGCTTAAATACATCTGCCATTTGATTTAGTTTGAATGTCTCAATAATTAGACAAATAAGGGAGGCTGGATTATCAATGTTGCTATGATAGATCCTCAAGTTTATAAATGTTATTAACTTGTTAGGATCAACATGCTAAAATATGGAGTCAGTGTTTCAGTCTGAGAGTCTTGACTTTGGCATCGTTGGGGTGCTTCTGTTTCTGTGGCTGGAGAAGGAGCACAAGAAATCCCGGGGCTGCTCATGCAGCCTTCAGGGACAGGTTTGGGGTCAGGGGATGGGAAGACACATGAGGCTAGTCTTACAGAATGGGACTCATTGGTAAAACTGCCCAAAGGAGGAGAAAGAGTAGAAAAAGGAAAAGGAGAGGGTAGGAAGGCCTAGGACAGTGGTTCTCAACCTGTGGGTCACAACCCCTTTGAGGCAGTCACCAGACCCTTTCACAGGGTCACCTAAGATCATCAGAAAACAGATATTTACATTACTATTGATAACAGTAGCAAAATTGCAGTTAGAAAGTAACAACAAAAATAATTTTATGGTGGGGGTGACCACAACATGAGGAACTGTACTAAAGGGTCCCAGCTTTTGGAAGGTTGTCTAAGAGGTCATGGGAAGGAAATAAGAGCAGCAGCAAGAGCTTTAAACCAGGCAGAGAGCAAAAAGAACACAGAATGCATTGTGACTCTTGTATATGAGGGGGCAAACTAGAACAGTGTTTTTACGTCACCATCAAGAACTGAGATTTCAGGCTCGTGGCACTCCAGATCCCACGCCAGGAGCTATTGGCAGTTAACGGTTATGGTAGCTTGGGCATGGCATTTTCTTCAGTGGTGTAGCCCCAGGAAGTTGCCCGTGTGTTTGTAAACAGTCCTTTACCCATGCTATGGCAACCAAACCCAATCTAACTTTGAAACATGTGTATGTATAAAGGGACTAATTAGGAAGAGGAAAGGGTCTGTGGGCCTGGGATGGGGACAAGAGAGGATGATGAGAGACCCCTCTGATTAAAACACGTTATATGTGCACGTGAAACTGTCACAATGAAACACAATATGTGTAATTAATAGAACATATAGCAATTAATATAAAGAATATATGCAATAATACAATGCATAATACAATGATATAAAATATATAACTAGTATAATTAATGAAACACAATATGCATAGCTAATTATGTATAATATAATTAATATTGCTAATTAAAAGCAAGCTGAACTTTCCCTTGCTTTTGTCATTCTGCCTTTGTGTTTGGGGATTCCCTGGGATACTGCATATACAAACAGGGGGTTTCATTGGCCCGTGAGAGGTGCTGCAGCAGTATGCCACAGGTGGGGTGACTTAAATGACAGAAATGTGCTTTCTCACAGTTCTGGAGACTAGGAGAAAATGTCTCTGTCAGATGGGCCTGTGGACAAGTCCTTGGGGGCATTTTCTTGGGTAATATTTGGCTGTGGGAGGGCATAGCTCACTGTGGGCAGAGTCATTCCTGGGCAAGTGGCCCGGAGTTAGTATAAGAAAACAAACCTAGCAAGCCATAGGAAACAAGCCAATCAGAAGAATTCCTCCATAGTCTCTGTCCTGGTTCCTGCCTTCAGTTTCCTACTTGAGATTTGGCCTCGACTTCCCTCCCTGATGGACTGTAATGCAGAAGTGCAAGCCCAATAAAGCCCTTCTTTTCTAAGTTGCTTTTGCTCATGGTGTTTATCACAGAACTAGAAAACCAGGTAGACATCCATCAAAGAAATATAATAGCTATAAATAGATACACATCTCCCAGTAGAAAAACAGATGATATGACAATGCTAATTGGAAGGGTCACACACACCACCTTCTGTTATGGACAGTCCAACAAGGAAATGAAGGACTTGAAACCCCACCATGTGGCTGGAGACTTAATGGACTGTCTAGAACATAATGTCCATAAACAACTGGTGCCTACCCACTTCTAATGCATACTCTTCCTCGGGATAGAACTATAAATTAGTATAGGTAAATAAGTGTTGAAAGCATACAAAACATATACTATAGCTATAAAGGAATGCAAAATAAAATCTAACAGCATGAATTTTGTATCTTCATAAGAAATCAAAATTAGAAAATATATACCTAAATAATCAATGATTGGAAAAACTACATGAGAAAATTAGAAAATTCCGTGAGACGAATGAGAAAAGAGCTACAATAAAAATTATAACATTTATTGCTGTAAATACCTTTATTAAAAGAAATCAAAAAAGATCCAGCCTTGAACTTTAAACTTCTTGAGAAAGGAAAGCATAATAATCTAAAGTAAGCAGGACGAATACGAATAATAATAATAATAAAACCCTAAAGATGGGAATGCAAGTTCACTAAGAATGGAAAAACAATGGAGAGAATCAGCAAAGCCTAACTTCTCTTTGGAAATATCAAGAAAGTTGACAGAAGGATCAGAAAAAGAAATGGGCTAGCCAGGGTCACAGTTGGTTAATGTGCTTGTGGCTAAGCCTGCTGGATCCCTGGACCTTCATAGAAGAAGGAGAGAACCCACGCCTGTGAGTTGTCCTCCGATCTCCACACATATGCCGGGACACACACTTACATGCACACAAATAAATAAGTAGAATAATTTAAATATCATCAAGAGAAAACATTCAAATCAGTAAAGCCAAACAGAAAAGTGAGGTTACTGATGCTGACTATAGAAATAAAAATAATCATAAGAACGTGATCATTAGTGTTGATTGCCAACATGGCAGGCTCTAGAATAATCAAAGAGACAGAGCTCTGAGCGTGTCTATGAAGGAGTTCTCTACTCGGCTGACTGAGGTGAGAAGACCTACCCTAACCTCATGGGTGAGGTCCTGGTCAGAATAAACAGAAGAAAGTAAGCTGAGCATCAGCATTCACTTCTCTTTATTTCTTGATTGCTGTTGTCATATGACCAAGTGCCTCAAGATCCCATCCCCATGCCATCCTGCCATGATGGACTATAACCTCAAGCTGTGCACCAAAGCAAAGCTTTCCTCCCCATGTTGCCTATGTTAGCTCTTTTGACAAAGAGAAAAGTAACTGATACAAATGGACACATTCCATATGACCGTATATCAACAAATTAGATAATTTAGATAAAATAGAAAAATCCATATAATGAATCAAATAATTGAAGTAACTCAAGAAGAAAAGGAAGATAGAAAAATCTGCATAGAAATAGAAAGTTGGATGTAGACCCCACTCCCCTCCAAAAATGTCATTGGCTGAATTGTCCCTGGAAAAGATACTTTGAGGCTTTAACTCAGTAACTCAGAAGGGAATCTGATTTGGAAATAAACTTATTATGGAAAGTAATTGCTCAATGAGCTCATACAGAGAAGGAATGGATTCTCTAATCTAATACGACTGTAGTCTTTAGGAGAAAAGAAGAGGCAGGGACAGACAGGGACAGAATGATGATGACATGGGAGGAGGGCAGGATACCCACGTGCTGATGAAAGCAGGGCTTCCTGTTCTGTATCTTTCCAAGCCAGGGGGTGCTGATGGTTGCTGGGAAGAAAACAGAAGCCAGAAACTCAGGGAAAGATTCTACCATAAAATTTAGAACCAGAACGGCCCTGTCAACACTTTGGCCTGTAGATCCAGGAGCTGGTGAATATCTGTTGTTGGATGTCATCCTTTCTGAGTATGAATAGTAGTAGCCTTCAGAATAATTTAGGAAATTGAGTCTACAATCATAAAACTTCCCACGAAATGTAATTCAGGCCAGGATGGTTTCTCTCATGTACTCCAGCAAATGCTTGATGGCTAATTAGCACTACTCCTTCCAAAAGTCTTTAAAAAAAAAGGGGGAATTTTCTGTCTTGTGTTTCTGTCATTGGAATACAAACATTCTACGAAATACACAGACAGATATTTTTACGACCATAGACACAAGAATTCTCAATGAAATTCAAGAAATCAAATGACTACATGGAATTAAATACTGTGGCCAAGTCTGATTTATCCCAGGAATACGAAATTGTTTTAACCTCTGCTGATCAATGAGTGTAATACAGCTTATCTACGGAATAAATGACAAAGAATAAAAGCCAATAATTTCAACAGACAGAAAAAAAAGCATATAAATAAGTCCAAAACCCCTTTACTGAAGACACTGAAGAAAGCTAATAGTAAAAAGGAACTTCCCAAATCAAAGGATAAACATCCATAAAATATTCCTAACTTGCTGAGCGGTAGTGGCATACACCTTTAATCCCAGCACTTAGGAGGCAGAGGCAGGCAGATCTTTGTGAGTTCAAGGCCAGCCTGGTCTTTAAGAGCTAGTTCCAGGACAGTCAGAGTTACACAGATGATGGAGGAGTGTCTATGTGTTACTTTCATTATTAATAAAGATACTACCTTGGCCCTTTAAGAGAACAGAAAATTAGGTAGGCGGAGTAGACAGAACAGAATGCTGGGTAGCAGGCAGTGGGGAGATGCTTCAGGCAGTCGCCATATGCAGTAGCCATGCTTCTCCTCTCTGAGATGGACACAGGTTAAGATCTCTCCTGGTAAGCGATCCACCTCATGGTGCTACACAGATTACTAAATTATGGGTTAAAGCAAGATGTGAGAAATTAGCCAATAAAAGGCTGAAATTAATGGGCCAGGCAGTGTTTAAAAGAATACAGTTTTCGTGTAATTATTTCGGGTGTAAAGCTAGCCGGCGGCCGGGTGGTGGGACGCAGCCCCGCCGTTCCATCAACACACAGAGAAACCTTGTCTCGAAAAATGAAAATAATAATAATAATAATAATAATAATAATAATAATAATAATAATACAAGGATGACCACCACTGTCCCTTCTACCCAACACTGCACTAGAGCTGTGAGCCAGGACAGTTGTTAATAAAGTTGTATCAAAATCCTCTAGCTGGCTCTCACAGTGAGGGATGATGTTATACAGGATCCTGGGATAGAAGTCGTAAACAGTCTTAACCAGCTGTGAACAGTTACAATAATGACCAGTCTGGCAAGACATGGCCATTGGTGAAATAGTGGTATGAAGGTTAGAAGGGTAACCAAACTGTTGGCGAACCCTGCTAGTAAGGTGGCAGTCTATGGTGTTTGTCCGTCGTGTCTGGATAGCTCTCTGAGGTCAGCACAAAATGGAGGACTCCTTTTCTCAGAGGGGCTTCCACTTCTCCACTAACATTCTTTGGAGTGTGTCCCTGAGCTCATATGCCTGACTTTGTTTGGAGGACGACCCTGCAAATGCTGTATGACTCAGCCTGTATAATAATTAGGTGCTGAATTATAACCAATCAGTCCTTTCCACCTGTAACCCGAAGAACCCTTATGTGCCTTAAACCTGGAACAGCACAGTGAGCTGTCTCTTTGAAGCTGCCCCATGGAAGGTCTTTCAGTCATGCTCATGGCTGTCCACACTCTGGTTGCTGCTTCTGCTTCTTTTGCCTGTGTGGGCCCTGTGGCCCATGACCCTGGAGAAAGAGGAGACCCACACCAAACTATTTCTGTTTGGATTAAAGGCCCAGTGGTGTTCATGTCTAGTGCTGTAGCCTGGGTCAAGGACCTGTGGTTGGCTAAGTTAGAGGACTCAGGGAGTTCCTACCCCTGTTATTCTGATAAATTGACCTAGCACCAACTTACCATCTAAATACTTATCTTTATACCCATAGAGTAGTGCGTCTCTCAGCTCTCATCAAGAAGTTTAACTCACAATGGTCAACATGCAGAGACAAAGAGACCATGGAGTGCTTGGCATCATTATCTCATTCCCAAGACTCAGGGAGCAGGAGACAGTGGAAGACTGCAGTGAAACACTGGTACCCAGACACTAGAGAGCTATTGAATACATGAATGTATAGCTGCTTTGTTGCCTGTACAAGCACTGCACGGGATCAAGCCAGTCAAAATTCCCATGAAGACTGGGGAATGGGGTGTTCAGGAAATTCCACTCCCATCTGCTATTGGCAATTGATGGCTGCTGAGGGAAGAAGAGTCAGTTTTCCTTAGGGTTGTAGCCACTGGTAGGTTGCTCAAACTCTGGTCGATGGTTCCACACTTATGCACGTACTTATAGCATTAATTGGACTCAGTGGGATCAAAATGAGGATATGAAGATTAGAGAGAGATGCGTAGAATGGGAAGAGTGGAGGAGGCAGTTAAGGAGTGGGCATGATCAAAAATCCATTTATTCTCAAAGGAAAGTAAAAATATATTTAAAAGCAGAATGCAAGTGAGAAAGAATTAGACATCTTTGTATGTTCTGATAGAATTTTCTTGCACATAAAATTTTTAAAAATAAACTGCTTATAAACAGTAAGTTCTAATAAGGTTTCTGTGAGGTGGTGTGGTATAAAATTAATAGATAAAAGTCAATTTTATTTTCACACAGCAGCACTTGGGGTACCTAAGTTACATCCTATCTCCTGCAACACTTTTCTGGGCTTAGTACTCAGGTGATTATGCTGAAGGTCACACACAGCACCCTTGTCAGACAGCAAGGGGTTCTCTTGAATGCTGCCTAGAAAATACTTTGCTAAAAAGAGTTAGATGCAGGGAATGGAGAGATGGCTCAGCATCTTTTTTTTTTTTTTTTGTACAGGACCTGGTTCAGTTCCTTGCACCCATACAATGACTCACAAATATTTATAATTCCAGTCCAGGGGATTCTATTCCCTCTTCTGGTCTATGTGGGGACTGCACACATGTGCTGTGCTTACATGCACACAAGTAAAACACTGATATGAATAAAATAAATACACATGAAAAAAATTAAAACTATTGTATAGGACAACCAGATTTTCTTTTATAGAAAATACTGAGATTTGAGTATGAATAGTAATAACCCTAAGGAACAACCAAAGACTTTTCACAAAGTATAATTTAGGCTGGGAAGGCTTCCCTGGTGTATTCCACCAAATGTTTAGGTTAAAAGCTTTTCATTTCCAGGAAACCTTAGCAAAGCCCACAAGTTTTATTGCTGCTGTTGCTGTGCCATTGCATCAAGCTACGTATTTTGTATGGCTAGAGCATAAATAGGATTCACAAGGTCCTTCCTCAGGGTTATAGAAACAGTGAGGACGGTAGGGAGAAGAGATTCCCCAACCTGCAGAGTTGTCTGCAAGTCATTCAGTGAGCAGCAGCCATGGAGCCTTCATGTGTGGTCATGAATGTTGGGGTGGGCTTTTGTAACATGAGGCCCTGCTTGTTGGGGTTTCTGTCCTGCCCGGTTCCCACAGCCATTTAAACCCAGAAAATCACACAGAGGTCTCCATAAGTTATAAACTGATTGGCCCATTAGCTCAGACTTCTTATTAGCTCTTGTAGCTTATATTAACCCATTATTCTTATATATGTTAGCCACATGGCTCAGTATCTTTTTCAGCAGGGTAGGTCACATCCTGCTTCTTCAGTAGATGGGCCAGGACTATGGAGGAATGGGCTTTCTCCTTCCCAGAATTCTCCTGCTCTTCTTGCCCCACCTCTACTTCCTGTCTGGTTGTCCCACCTATACTTCCTGCCTGGCTACTGGCCAATCAGCGTTTATTTGAAACATAATTGAAAGAATACAGAATTTTCCCACACCAGGCTTTTGGTGTTGTAGCTTCTTTGGGGTCACCCCTACTCATATTCCCATAAGTAATCTCAATACAATTTTTGGTTTTCTAAGTTGGACTTTGATAGAATCCGTGCTTTTGTCTAATGTTGGTATCCTGTTTGGGGTAAGTAGATATTTGTTTATATTTTAGGAAAATACTTACAACATGGGCCATAAGGGCATGTTTTTTTGATTTATGTAGCTGTGATAAAACACTGACCAAAGTCAACTTGGGGATGGAAGGATTTATCTGGTTATTACATTCTCATCACAGTTCATTACTGAGGGAAATCAGGGCAGGAACTAAAGCAAGATCAAAAGCCGGAGCCATGGAGGAACACTGCTTACTGGCTTGATTTCCATGGCTTGCTTAGTCTGCTTTTTTATAGAGCACAGGACCATCTGCCTAGGGATACCACTCACACTGGGTTGAGACCCCCCACACTATTGGAGGCACTTGCTTAATTCAGTTTTTTTCTTCTCAGGTAAGTTTTGCAGCAAGTTGACAAAAACCAACCAGCCCAGGTTAGATTTCTGCTATAGCCTGTGGTTTCATGCTGCCTCGAAATGAATACAATGCTTATTGCTTAGCCAGCTCCCAGAGCTTGGTATATCTTAACCATAGCCTGGATGCATGAGAAAACAATTATGTTCACCTGTTTTTATAGTCTTTCCCTCATTGCCTTTGAAGTTCCACTCAGCTGCATTATGTTCCACATGATTTTATGAGACTTCAAGTGTAAATTGTTCATCTTTTATTTTACTGATTAAAATTCATCACTTCTCGAAAAAGGTCCAACAAGAACAGAAAAGATGAAGGGCTAGGAGATGTGAATATGAATGCTATGATTGGATGCCTGCTTCAGGAAACACAAGTCAGTAGGAAGATTGTTTTGGCTTCTTAGTGTTCAAATATTTTTAAAAATTGCTTTTGTTAAACTTGAACTTTTCCACCAGTCACAGCAGTGATTTTTAAAAAGGTACCTGAAGACGGACACTTAAAAGAAATCCTATACTAGCTCAGAATTGAGTATAATAGTGGGTTATTTATTTAGGGGTACACTCACAGATTACAGTCTTCTGCATGAATGGGGAACAAGAACCAAATTACGTCACTAGAAGAGAGTCCAGATGCATGCTTTACATCAGCAAATATAGTATAAGAGGCCACATCCAAGTAGGCAGGTAACTTAAAGGCTACTAGCAGTAGGAGTTCTTACAGCACCTCTTCCTTTTGTTTAAATAAGAAATTTCTAAGATTAATACAAAATTATATACAATAAGAACAAATATCATGTATAAAAATTAGAATTACAACCAGCATTAACAATATCAAGCAAGAAATATATATAATATATATAAATATATAATAAATGTTTCAATAATTATCTTATCCTAATGAGTTTAAGTCTTATATAATAAATAACTTGGTCAAATCATGAGAGGAAAGTAACTACAACTATCTAGTCTTCAACCCCAACGAAGACTTGGGAAAGGAAAAAATATTACTTGAGTGAGCAGGAAGTACAATCAAGCAACTTCCAAAATGTGCAACAAATGGCAGAGACAACTGGCTACCTGGGTAATCACCCAAAGTCTCATTTGCAATGTTGGAGCAACCAACTTTGGCTAAGGCCTAGAGTAACTGACAGACCATTTTCAGAGGCAGGAAATTTTTCAAAATTGTCTTACCCTGTCTGGGAAGGATTTGGCAGTCTTTTTTCTTGTATCCTGCTTGTCCTGTCCAGACATCGTGCATTTTGTAAGTGGTCGATGCATGGGCAGTTCCTTGCCCAAAGGCCAGTTTTGCCAAGAAGAAAACAAGCTCTAAGTGGAGTGTCTTCTGTGCTCAACATTCTCTCAGGAATAGATTGGTGCTGCCAGGAGCAATTGTGTCTCTCTTCAACAGAACCCTAAGTTATTTAAATGTCATATTCTACAGCTCTTTGAAGTGGTTGAAAATTACCTATCTATGTAGAATACAATCTCTATGTATCCAAAGAATCTGATTAGTCTAACTATAAGTATGACAAACATAGATGACTATTGATCTATAGTTTTTAATACCTATATAACTTAAAGACTAAGACTTCATACTAGAATTTATACAATAAACAACTGTGCAACAAATGAGGATAATGACCTCAAAATGAAAATGATGTATAAGTATCTTGATCAGAGGTAGAAATGTGCATTGCAATATGATAAATGTATCCTAAAATTGTATCAATATACAAAACTGTGTTAAGCAGAGGTAGAAGCATACATGCATACAATATAACAAAATAACTTTGCCTAGATATACAAATATTGTAGATGAAAATAGGATCATATTCAATATAATTTAAGTTTGTATCAATAAATAAAAATATATACCAATGTAAATTGCCTATAAACATTAGTTCACAAGTTTTCACTCTATTATTCACTATTATTATTAGTGGCTCACACTAATCTATTATCTCATCCAATTCCTCCCCCACTTTTTTTTCCCAGAGATCCCTGAGCCTACATAATTTTTCCCCAACCCCCCAACCCTATACCAATTACAATCAAGCCCTAAATGATGTCCCTAACTCTTAGGGCAAACTTTGTTGGGAGAGGGGATGTCGTCTTCTAGAATTCCTTCCAGCTGTCATGGGGGCGATGTTCTTTCTATGAGATCCTGTGAAAGTAAAATGATGGTTAAGTTCCAAGATGACTGTCTGATATAATGGCAAATAGTCTCTGAGTATTTAAAGGGTTTTTCTGAGGTTCTTATTTGGAGTTCGGGCCAGAACATTGTAAAAATAGTGCACCATTTCAGCTAACCAAGTTGGAACCATCTTGAGCAGTTGGTACCCAAAAGGGGTTTTATAAAGTAGTGCTATTAGCATCATGACGTCATATTAACCAGGTGGAGTTGTTGTGAGGCCCCATCTTCTTCCTGGAAACTTCAAAGATTACTGCAGGAAAATTCATTGTTCATCTATTGTCAGCTTTCTCCATTTTCTCTTGTTTCCACTGAACTTGCCCTGCAGTTCCCTCAAATGCAATCCTTTCCTGTGTAGTGGGGAGCTGTGGGCCATGTTCCCGCCTAGCTCCCAGCCGCCTGGTTAGCTTATACCCTGAAATAATTACACGGAAACTGTATTCATTTAAACACTGCCTGGCCCATTAGTTTCAGCCTCTTACTAACATCTTGATTAACCCATATCTAATAATGTGTGTAGCACCACAAGGTGGTGCCTTACCAGGAAGATTCTAGCGTACGTCCATCTTGGGCTGGAGCTTTGTTGCATCTGTCTCCCTGAGGAGAGGCATGGCAGTCTGGCTCAGAGAACAGAGGCATGGCGATTTATTAACTTCCCTTCCCAGCATTCTGTTCTGTCTACTCTGCCCACCTAAGGGCTGGCCAATCAAATGGGCCAGGCAGTTTCTTCATTAACCAATGAAATCAACTCAAACAGATGACCCTCCTACATCATTACTATAAGGTTCCATGCCATCTCCTTCAGGCGCCTTAGCATCTTGACTTTCTCCTTTGTCTGTAGCCCATGTTGCATGGCTGTGAATATGCTTGAAAATCTTCTAATTTCTAAGCAAAAATTTCTTTATATGCATTTGCTTTTTAACTTCATTGAATTTAACCTTAAAATTTGCTATATTTATCTATTCATTTATTTATTTACTCTCTCTTTTTCCTTCTCTGTGTGTTTCATGTGTGTAGGAGTCAGAGGACAACTTATGGGGAATTGGATATCTCCCTTAGCCATGTGGGTCATGGAGAACAGAACTCGGATCATTTGGCTTAGGAACAAGCACCTTTCCCTCCTGAGTCATCTTATCTTAACTAAATTCTTGCAAGAAATAGATGTTCATAACTGAAAAAAATGAGCTAAGAATACTAGTAGGCTTACATGATTGAATTCTTGGAGCTTTTGAGCAGGATTAGGAATCCTGGCCGTGTTGGAAGAGGTGTGTCAGTGAGGGTGGACATTGAGTTTGTAGAAGACTCCTGCCATTTCCATTGTGCTCTCTACCCCCTGCTTGTGGATCAAGCTCTCAGCTGCTGCTCTCGCCACCTGCCACCATGGCTTTGCTCTGCCACTGTAGACTCTAACGCCCTGGAACCATAAGCACAATTAACCCCTCTCCTTTATAAATTGGCATGGACACGGTGTGTCCTATCACAGCAATAGACGCCCTAACTAAGACAGCTTAAATAACAAAATTAGCCATTGCTTGCCTCACCTCTAGCCAGCTCACCAGCTCTACTCTTAAGAACAATCACCTCACATCAAGTATTTCAGTCACACCATTTCCCTCTAGCTTTACAATCACAGTGTTAAAAATTTTCACACCGACTGAGCTTTCTGCAAAGGACATTCTCCACCTGTGAGATGCCTACAGTTGTGCACTGCATTGCAGCTTCCAGCTTCTGTGGGCTGTCACCCACGCTGAGGTGGGCTTCGGTGACATAGCTCTCTTTAAGGCATTTCTGCTCCTGTAAGGAGCTCCAAGACAACTCACTTGTTCACCAAGCTGACCTTGGAGGTATATGGTATACTTTGTTCTCTTCTTGGTTCTCTCTACCTGGGGCGAGTAGACTTCTGTTCATATCGACCCAGGAATAGCGTCTCACAATACTGACCATGCCCAACTAAATGTCCTAATGTTTAAGCCGTTAGGGAAATATTTTTCCAACTTTATGTTGTTGCATTGAACGATGGAGTATGCTATAAACTTTTGAAAGTTAAGCACATACATCCACTGCCTACCCTGAGCCTCAACCCACAAATCTTTGATTAGTGTTTAAAAACTGCTGAATTCCATATCCATCTAAAATGTAACTTTTTGCTATTATGTAAAACTTGAAACATTTTTTTCTTTCTTTTTTCTCTTCTTTTCTTTCAATCTTTCTTTCTTTCTTTCTTTCTTTCTTTCTGAGTACAAATTCTAGCCTCAGTGTCTTCTGAAATGCCTGGACTGTTACATCTTATCTCAGGGCAAACTTATCTTTATGCACCTCTCTCTCTCTCTCTCTCTCTCTCTCTCTATATATATATATATATATATATATATATATATATACACACACACACACACACATATATATATGTATATATATATATATTTCAGATGAAAAAAGAGGAATTTCTTTAAAGCGTTTAAATGCATTTTTAGTTACAAGTTAAGACATTTGACTTTTGGCTGTCTGTCATTCTGTTTGGCTAAAAAAATTAAACCCTATCCTATCAAAATATTCATATAAAAATGGCATACACACACACACACACACACACACACACACACATCTCAATTGCTCTGGGAGAAGGCACTTCTTCAAAGGGACTTGTTTCAAGAGTATGCATAGATGATTAAGCTAGCTTTTCTTTCCAGCGACAAAATCTTTTTATCTGCAAACCAGTGCGAGTTAATGCAGCGGTTGCCTGCATTTCAGCATCTTCTCAATGTCTCCTGCTAAATGAAGACACTCGGTTTAAAACAAGGATAATTCTTCAACCCTGGGCTCTCAGTAATCTGAGCTAACTTTGAAGAAAATTACCTCATTTTGATCTATTTGTAATTGATCCAAAGTACAAGTTGGGAAAGAGGGGGGGTGTCCATTTCAGTAAATGGCCTTGTTTGGGGAAGAAATCTCTGGTCCATCTCCGGTGCGTGGGCAGCCATTATGGCCACTGTTTCTATCCTGGGATGATAGGGTTCTCGGGGACCTCCTTGTACGAGCATCTGCTGGGAGGCTCCTGCCTTCCCAGAGGACTAAAATTGGTTACTCATGGGAACCTGTACACGGGAGGGTCCGCTACATTAACCTTTACTCCCCCAACACAGCGTATAAGGCTTGAAGTAAACATGGGCCCTTCTAAGGATTGTTGGAACACTCACTTTCCCAGTTGTCAGGGGTTTTTATTTGTTTTTGCTATGGTTACATTTCCATGGTGGAACTTCTATGGAGGGAGTGGGGCAGAGACGTTTCCAAAAGTGGGATGATTTTGTTTTTAGCTTTGAGTGTGGGAGGGGGGATTCTTTTTAATATCGGAGCTTTCTTTTCTCTCCCAGAGTTGCAAATGAGCATATGTTACAATTGCCTCAAAAATTACTGAACCCCGTAAACTCGATATCACCCTTTGATTCCTATTTTACAAACAAAGAAGATCAGAGCACGCTAAGTTAGTTTTCCCATGGCTCCAAAAATTGCGGTGATGGGTTTAGAACTCTGAGATGAAAAAAAAAGGTGTCTTCTGGTCATGACACAACCATGGCACCCACGAACTCTCTGCTGCTGTGCTTACCCACACAGGACCTAGACAAGACAGGCCTGTCACCTTTTTACTGTGTTTGGAGTAGAGACGTGTGAGGTCCCACCTCTCATGGAAGGGCTGAAGACACACTGTAAGTATTAGTACTACTACTACTACTACTATGATAAAACAAAGTTTTTAATGGAAAGGCGCAGCTACACACCCTGCCACATCCACGTTTTGCTCTTTTCACAATCTCTGTCAACCCTGGTGTGAAAATGCTAATTGGGAAATTTCAGAAATGTGTTATTTTGAGAGATAGCCATGCTCACGTTGATCCTATTACAACACACCAGCGCATAAGTCTCTATTTCAAGACTAGTCATGTTTGTTCTCTCCCTCTGCTTTGCTTCTGCAATGTTCTCCAAATCCTCCCTATGCCGGTGAAGGAGTAGAGCAGTGGTTCTCAACCTGTGGGTCACAACCCCTTCCGGAGGTTGAATGACCCTTTCACAGGGCTACCTATCAGATATTTACATCACGATTCATGACAGTAGCAAAGCTACGGTTAGGAAGTAGCAATGAAAATAATTCTATGGTTGGAGGTCACCACACCATGAGAAACCGTATTAGAGTTGCAGCATTAGGAAGGTTGAGAACCACTAGAGTAGAGGGTGCTTCTCTGCAAAGCCGCTGGTCTTTAGTCCCTGTGGGAAGGCTTCTGCCTTCAGAAGGCGGCTTCCGAAGACAGCAGAGGTGATGGTCACAGCTTAGAGGAAGCCCCAATGAGCAGACCTGTGAAGGCAATGCTGAGATTGCCTCCCAATATTTCCCCTACGACTCTCTTTCTATATAGACCACCACTGGAAGATGCCACCCACATTGAGGGCAGGTCTTCCCAATCAATCAAATCCCTCACAGGCGGCCCAGCGATTTATCGCTTTGTTGCTTCCCGATTCAGCCTAGGTGTCAAGTACAATTGACTATCAAAGCACACAATTCATCCTACTGAATCTTGGGGCCTGGGTGTGAAGACATGAGGTCTGGAATTTGACCTCATCCCTGTGAAGAAGCCAGCCTGCACATGGAGTTCTCCCTGTGCTAAGAGAGTGCAATGAAACCAGGTGTTTGAGTTCCATCATCTTAACAGCTGGATTATGCCTGCCTGGTAGCTCAGAGCTACTTCTGAACTACTGAAGTAACTTTTATTATTGTTGAAAGCAATATTAGTTGGAGTTTTTGTTATGGGTTCAGTTCCATTAATTTGGCTCTTGGGGCAAAAGATTTCTGACTGGTCCAAAGGATCCTACCTTATGAAGTGCTTGAGATAATTTATTTAATGTCCTACAAAGATGTCACTAAGCAGAAATGTCATTGGTTGTAGGGCACACTGCTATTTATGTAGTATTGGGAAAGAAAAAGGCATGTCAATCAACTACAATATAAGAACATGTTATGGCTTACATTAAAAGGTGAAAATATACTAAAAGAACACTTTAGGATTATTTAAACATATTTTACTATTTGTTTTACAATCAAAGAAAGATGAATTTGAAGTCATTTGGTGAAAACCTAGCTGACCTCCAGATTCATCATTTAGAGTATTTAGACTTGATTTTCTAGTCTTAATGTGGAAATTTTATTTGTTTTTTTGATGACAAAAGCATTGATAATACAGTGTTTCTTTTTTTTGTTTTTTTTTGGAGACAGGGTTTCTCTGCAGCTTTGGAGCCTGTCCTGGAACTAGCTCTTGTAGACCAGGCTGGCCTCGAACTCACAGAGATCCGCTTGCCTCTGTGATGGAGGAGAGTTATCTGTCTATGTTTCTTTCATTGGTTAATTAATAAAGAAAACTGCCTTGGCCCTTTAAGAGACAGAAAATTAGGTAGGTGGAGTAGACAGAACAGAATTGTGGGAACAAGGAAGTAGAGTGGGGGAGATGTTTCAGGCAGTCGCCATAGTGAGTCTCCATGCTTCTCCTCTCCGAGATGGACACAGGTTAAGATCTCTCCTGGTAAGCCACACCTCGTGGTGCTACACAGATTACTAAGTATGGGTTAAAGGAAGATGTGAGAATTAACCAATAAGAGGCTACAGATAATGGGCCAGGCAGTGTTTTAAAAGAATACAGTTTCCGTGTAATTATTTCGGGTGTAAAGTTAGCCGGCGGCCGGGTGGCGGGACGCAGCCCCGCCGCTTCACACTACACCTCTGCCTCCCGAGTGCTGGGATTAAAGGCGTGCGCCACCACCGCCCGGCAATACAGTGTTTCTTAAGGGGCAGCTTCAGGGGAGTACCTCAGAATTTTCTTCTAAACCTTGGGTTTGACGGGCACTTGCAAACAGTGATAATTCTATTTTAAGTTTCAATTGTTCAACAGTGATAGTAAAATTTCTGCCAGTATCTCAGACTAAAAAAAAAGTTTTAACAGTTTGTTTGTCTCTAAGGCAATGGGCATTTACTGCCATCCTAACTTGACACAATATCGAGTCATTCCACTTTCATATTACTTATATTATAGTATAGGAATTGAATTGACATTTAAAACACATCATTCACATGTAGTTAATTATTTTATTGTTTCCCCTCACTAATGATAGATGAAAGGCTCAATAAATACTTGAGATTGGTCAGGGTCAAGGTGATTATATGCATGTATCCAATTGTCAAAGAATAAATAACAAATACTTAAAAAGAGAAAAGTAGCCAGGTATGGTGGTGCACACCTTTAATTCTAGCCCTCTGGAGATAGAGGCAGGTGGATCTCTGTGACTTCAAGGCCAGTCTGGTCTACATAGTGTGTTCCAGTCAGGGCTATTTAGAAAAAGCCTGTCTCAAAATAAGATGTGTGTGTGTGTGTGTGTGTGTGAGAGAGAGAGAGAGAGAGAGAGAGAGAGAGAGAGAGAGAGAGAGAGAAAGAGAGAAAGAGAGAGAGAATAAATGCAATTATAATTACTATATGCATCTAGTTATCTATATTATATTCTATGAGAGTCTAATTGTTGTGAAATTTGGAACATTTTGTGAATGTTCTTTAATTCTGGCACCTCAGGGTCATCACTTAATAGAGCACATTGTCATTTTCTTGAAAAGATCAGCTTTAAGTCATGACTTTCTGACCACATTAAGATTTACTTTATAGTTGGAACAATGTAATAGTATTCCAGAAATGTCAGGGAAAGTTCATCCTCAAGCACTGACCTTCCATGATTTGACTTGAGTCCTGGTGCTTCATCATGAGACACTCAGTCTGTTGGTTGAAACGTCATGCTTCTGTATCTTTCATTAGAATGCACTGGTATCAGATTATTAGGTCAAGAAAGTAAATGCTGGGGGCTTGCTAGAAAGCATAGCATGGGTTATAAAAACAGATTCTATAGCTGAAAATTCATTTTTGTTGTATACTCTGAGTGTATTACAGGTTTAGAAAATAAAAAAAGCTAGGTGGTTAGAAACTAAGGAAAGCAATAGCAAGTAACATTTTAAGATTGTTCTCTTAACCTTAGATACAATGTTGTATGTATGAGCCATATATAAAATATTAATCCTATGCATTCAACCCAGAGCAAATGGAGGTACCTGGGACCTACTTGAACAATATTGTAATACTGGAGCTAGGAAAGTCTTAAGTGGCTGGCTGAGCACACTGCCCCATCTGGAAGGACAAGAAGGCTCCAGGGAGAGAACAGTGAAGAGGATTGGGAGCTTCAACATGGCCCTGGGAAACATCCTAACTCACCGTGGAACCTATCTCATGCCTTGCCTTGAGTTCTGCCCCTGGGAAATGTGGTGGGCAGCTGGGGGAAGAGAAACTGCAGTGACTGCACGGTCATTCTCACCAACCGTGCAGGAGAGAGACTGGTTGTCAGGATAGCACTGCATCCTTGGGCTCCCACTTAGGTGCCATGGGACTTGTAGCTGTATGACTGCCCTGTATTTCCCCAGCGGAACTGGACATCTGAGAGATGAAGAAAGAAGGAACAGAGGACAGGGAGCACCATAACTGCCTGTAATCTGTGACTGGAATGGCTCGTGAGTTCATATAAGAAATTCCCTTAAGGATTCTAATAACAGTAGGGGTCCTTTATAGAAAGTCATGTTCTGGTGAGTGGCAAGGGTAGTTGGCAGCATGTGGATACCTGATAGTGTTTTTGTGGCATAATTTTAAATGTGGGAAGCTGTATGGTTCAGTGTGACCTGCATGACTTAGAGATTGACCTAACTGGGGCAACAGAGGATGAAGAAATGAACATACACGTATTCAGAAAAGCTGGGATTGCCTGGGCTGTGCGTTCTGATGGAGATACAATAGCAGCAGCCCAGAAACTCACACATCTGAGTGGGAAAGGTGGCTTACTTTGAATGATGAAGCAGGATTAGCAAATTTGAATGTCCAGTCTCTATGGGGGAGTAGTCTCAGGCGGTACACATCCAGCAGGAGGAAGCTGTGGTCAGTACTTTCTGTCTATTCCATTAACATCCACACATGGACCAGGGGAAGCCTTGCCACTCTCATGGGTCTGAGGCTCTGAGGTCTTTGACATGGCTGTACTTATCCCAACAGCACACACTCACTCGGAGCTTCAACTGTTGCTTACACACTGACTCAGGGCCTCCTCTGCTTCTCGGAGCACTTTACAAATAAGGATCAATTTATATGTACTCATGGTTTACTTGACAACTACAGTTGCCCATCCATCCATCTGTCTGTCCATCTGTCCTTCTGTTCGTCTGTCCGTCCATCCATCCATCCATCCATCCATCCATCCATCCATCTGTCCATCCATCCACACATCTACACATCCATCCATCTGTCCATTTGTTCAACCATCCACCTGTCCATCCATCCTCACATCCCTCATATCCATCCATCCATCCATCCATCCATCCATTCATCCATCCATCCACCCACTTATTGTAGAATGGAGCGGCGGGACTGCATCCCGCCACCCGGCTAGCTTTATCCAAAATAATTACACAGAAATTGTATTCATTTAAATACTGCCTGGCTCCTGGCCCATTATCTGTAGATTCTTATTGGTTGATTCTCATATCTTGCTTTAACCCATATTTAGTAATTTATATAGCACCATGAGGGGTGGCTTACCAGGAGAGATCTTAACCTGTGTCCATCTCGGAGAGGAGAGGCATGGCGACTCACTATGGTGACTGCCTAAAGCGTCTCCCCAACTCTGCTTCTTTTCTCCCACAATTCTGTTCTGTCTACTCCGCCTACCTAATTTTCTGTCCTCTTAAAGGGCCAAGGCAGTTTCTTTATTAATAATGAAAGTAACACATAGACACTCCTCCATCAACTTATAGGTCATCTATTCTTAGATCCATCACCTACTAAAGAAAATATTCTAGAGATCAAGTACACACACACACACACACACACACACACACACAACGCATACACACATGCACACCTTTCATGATAAGTGTGCTATACCAGTTATACCAGTTCTAAGCTGGTGAGAGTAGAATACAGATAAATCTTTTCTTTAGAGAGTTGGTGGTATTGTCTTTATATAATAACTCTGGAAAGACTAAACACCTAGTTGTCTCCCAGGAATGGCTAGGATGTATGTGCTTTGTGTGGAATTAGCCACATTCTTCTGCAGTATTGACTGGTTTGAGAAACTGCTTCTAATACAAACTCAGACAAATAATCCAGGCAAGTCATTTAGTGTGTAGCAAATGCTAAAAACATAAAATAGGGCAAAATAAATAGTTACTATTGGATAACCTCTTATGTTTTCCAGTTAACCCCAACAGTTCTTAGTTAAATATCATGAAGCAACTTACTGTTCCTTTAAACTCTTCATATTTATTTTATATCTTAATTTCACAGTCTATAAAAATTATCTAAGATCACATGGCCATGACTATGAAAGACTGCTACCACGGCACAGTTTTTGTAGCATAAGTTTGTCCCCATGGAGATCTTGATATTTTGGTGAATAGTGAGTGACCTCCATCCTATTTAGATTTCAGTATAAATTTAGCTGTTTACAGGATGTTCGTTTGATTAACAGACAGGAGAAGATGAATAATGGAAATACATCAATGCTTGTATGATAATGACCTGAAGTATACTTGTGTTATGACACAGATATCAAAGGTCGGGATGTTCTAGAAATTTCAAATTCATCTCAGAGAACATTTAATCTCTCATGAGATTATGAACTTCAAACACAGTGGCCTTAGGTTTCTGTTTTGATGAACGGTTTTGATATAAATTCATATGAACTTCACAGGCTTGCACGGGTCTACATCAGGCTTCCATTTTTTAGGGTTCTTATGGGGTTTCTGAGCAGGCTGATTCTTGTGACTTCTCTTGGGCTCTTTTCCTTTTGTTTGTTTGTCTTGTCTTAACTCCGATGTGATAGTTTTGTTTACTTATTTTGTCATTCTCTCTTAAAAGCCTGTACTTTTCTAACAGGAGATAGAAAAGGAGTGGGTGTAGATGGGACAGGAGGTGGGAAGGAACTTAGAGGGGTAGAGGGAGTGAAAACTGCAAACAGGATACATTATGTGAAAAAGAATTTATTTTCAATAAACGGAAAAAATGAATAAACCCATGAGAACAAATCTGTTTGCTGTTGATTAGTATCTCGCCAGATGAAGACCCATTTGTTTTTCCTTCACATGGGAAACAAAGAAATCAGCAGAGGGGTATTTGGGACGCAAGGCTGTGTCACTAGATGTTATTTAACAAACTGAAGAAGGTTAGGGACCCTGGAGCTTGGTAGCCTGTGGCCAAATTGTGATTCCACAATCAACCAAATGCTTGATCAAGTTACTCACTGTATGTGCCGAACAGCATTCCTTGTATCCATAAAGTGAGGTTAAAACTGTGTCATTCTCAGGAGATTGTTCTGAGGCACCAAAACATGTGTAGTCCCTGATCCCATGTCTGGCACATGCGTAGTAGGCACTCTAGTCATGTTAGCTGTCATGGTTGTGTCAGTGGGGCTTTATTAGGTTGCTCCTTTGAAATGGAGAAACTCAGTTCTGTGAAACACTTAACATTTTCTGCCCAAGAAACAAGATGGCAATGGTCATCTGACTCCATCTTTAATTCCTTGGATTTTTGTGATACTGTTGAGTCAGGACCTACAACACCACTTCCTTGCAGAAGGATTTCTTAGGTGCCAGAGCCATATTTAAAACCAAGACCCTCCCTTTGGTGGCTCCTATGGCATGTTTTCTAGTAGTGCAGTGCCATAGGCACTTTAAAGTCAGCAAGTTAAGCGTCTTACAATTATTTACCAATTTTTGTCAACCTACATTTATGTTTTTGCTGAAATCCCTTACCAGACTCTGAAAGTTCGCCTTTTAAAGAATTAATATGATTGTTACAAAATTCTTTCCTTTCTTTTCTTTTTTCTTTTCCTTTTTCTCCTTTCTCATCCTCTTGCCCTTCCTTCCTTCTCTCCTCCCTTTCTGCCTTCTTCCCTCTTTTGTCCTGGTTTAAATAAAAACCCCCAAAGACTTTAAAGAAGCAATTCAAGGGGGCATTGGAAAATACATATGCAATTTCTTCCCCAGATGAAGGAAATTTTAGGAGTCCTCAGATAAGCAGGAGGCCATTAGGTAAGGGGCATCAAAGACCCTCAATGTTAAATAGACTGTTAAGTTAAAGAGAACAGTGAAGCAATATTTTCCCCTCCTTTAGGAAGGGGTGAGATAACAGAAGGCAACTTAAAGATAGACCCAATACCTTCTTTATCCTGAAGGGAAATATCAGGGATGAATTTGAAAGGGAAGCCTAGCCAATCACCTTGTTTGTAAGGCGTGTCCCCCTTAGGCTAATATTTACTTATAAAATCTTGTGGGCCTGTGGCCCGCCTGCTCTTTGTTTTCCTGCACTCCTCGCTGGAACCTTGGGTTTGTAAGTTCCCTTTTCTTTCCTTTATTAAAGCTGATATATATATATATATATATATATATATATATATATATAAAAGCTAGTCTGGTGAATCATAACTGCCGATCAACCACGCCCCTTCATTTTTGTGCCCAACGTGGGGCTCGAACACACGACCCTGAGATTAAGAGTCTCATGCTCTACCGACTGAGCTACTTGTAGTGCATGGAGGATTATAAATAAGACCCATAGCTTTGGCATTAACAAATATTTTCAAAATTAAATGGATATTTAGGACACACGAATGGGAGATAGACAAGGATGAGAAGCAAGTAAAGTTTGCCTCAAGTTCCCTGTACCTTCTGGGGCTCATGGAGACCCAGCAGCCAGGAGAGGATATGTTCTAGTTCCATTTTTGTTGTTCTGTGATAAGAACATTCCAGCCAAAAGAAACTTAGAGGAGGAAAGGTGTTGTTTGGCTTCTACTTCTAGGTCATATTCCACTACTGAGGTGATTCAGGGTAAAAACTTAAAGAGGAATTTAAAGCAGAAACCATGGAGGACCACCAGTTACTGGCTTGCTTGCCAAGTGCTCAGACTCATGCTTAGGTAGTTTTCTTACATATCCCAGCCCTATCTGCCTATGATGGTGCAGCCCATCATGAACTGGGCCCTCCCACATCAATCATGAACTGAGTTCAGTGCTCCACAGACTTGCCCATAGACCAGTCTGTTCTAGGCACTTCCACAGTTGAGTTTCCTTCTTCCCAGGAGACTCTAGGTCATGCCAAGTTGACAGCTGAAACTAACTGGGGCAGAGCGTCTGGGATATTGATGGCACTTGCTAAGGTAGAGGGCAGCTCGTTTTGAAGATTCATGGTCTGTCGCTCATGCATGACAGGAGCATAAAGTGCTGAAGTTTAATTACGCTAGACCAGCTCAGTTTTCATCTCTGGCAAAGGCTGCTTTGGTGGTTCAGAGGCTAATAAGAGTTTGGAGCTGCCGTACGACTTGAGAGATGCATTTGTCTATACTGATAGAGTGGTCAGAGGATGTCAATTGAACATTTCCTCATGGTACCAAGTTTCTATCCTTTTGATATGTACCATGGCAGCCCATGTGATCAGGAGGCCGCTCGTCTACTTCTGAGATGTGCATGTTCCCTTGCATCCTCCACTCCCTCCTTAGTCTTCCCCCTCCTACAAAGCTTTAAGACTGTGGTCTTCCCGATGCAGCCCTCTCCTACCTCTGAGGAACTGAAGCATCATGGCAAAGAGTGAGGGCACAGGCCTATCAGACATTTTAGCATATAAGAACGTGCTAAAAATGTAGACTCAGAAACCACACCCCCCTGGGGGTTGTCTCATATGACGGCCTCACCAGTTTGTCTGCTGGGCCCATCTCCTGAGGTAGAGTCCTTGTTTCTGGATGGGAAGGAGACCTCAGTTCTGCACCTTTCTGTTACATTTATAATGACCATTCTGTGATGAGTGTAGGCAGCCAAGCTTATAATAAAGGATATCTGCAAGATGTCGAGCAGAATGCCTTTGTGTGAGCCATTCCACCACCTCCCCACAGAGATCTCACAATACAGAATCGAATATCTGTTCTCAGTGAAGAGTGGGGTACAGCATGGCTGACCATGCCGCCTGAGGCCATAGGTGGGTCAGCGGCAGAGCTGCAATCTAATTCCAGGGCTTTGAAAAAGAAACATACTGTGTGTGTGTGTGTGTGTGTGTGTGTGTCCTATAATGCAGTGTGCAAGGGGAGGTCAGAGGATGACTTTGTGGTTTGGGGATTGGTTCCCTTTTTCCACCTTACATTTGCTGTGGTTGTGAGGACCAAACGAAGGCCATCAGGCTTTCGTGGCAGAGCCGTCTGGATGGCCCGAAACCCTGGACTTCACGTGGCTGACATTAGCAATATGTCACCTACAATCCAGACTCAGTATGTTGCTTAGTGATTCAAGCCTTAGAGAGAGGTTATTCCTTTAAGAGTTGTCTTGGTTCTTATTTGAGAATGTGAAACCATTGTTTGTAGACCCAATGGTCTATTTACCATATTTGGCAAGTGCAGGGATATCTAGGAGGGCAGCGATGCTTTTCTCTCTTGCTTAGCATTCAGGGTAGCTTTTTTTCCCCTTCCTATGGTGTATATTCTTAAATCCAATGGTCTAGAGTTAATGCCATCTGTACTATGTAGGGTAGCAGGTTTTATTCTGACCCCACTCTTGCTCTTGTCTTACTGTTATGTCAGCTAAGAGAAAACTACCTTGCCCATGGTAAAAACAGCTAGAGGCAGGTGGGGTATAACTCAGCTCTTTATTGTCTTTGTTATTGCCGTCACTGCCAAGGTGGATCATAACACAGGACATGAATACCGTCAGTAGACGGGCTTGGGTGTGAATTCTGACTCTGCCCCCCCCACCCTTGTAAGCGACTTTGATCTTGGCACCCCAGGCTTTTTCATGTATCTAGTGGTATATACTATCCAATGATACCTGGCTCATAGGGCTGTGGAGATAACATAATCTACATGCCACAGGACATGATATTTTTGAGCTTATCTTGTGAGTGTGAACCAGCCTGCCTGCTTGTTTTTTTTAAACCCTCATTAGGAGAAAATTTGCCTTCAAAGTCAGCCATAGGCTCCCATCTGCCTGGAAGGCATCAGTCCATGCTGTGCAGGTAAGCTACATGGTAAGGAATTGAGACAATTTGGTTGAATATTCGTCAACATTGGAGATAATAGGTCAAGCAGAATGCATTAGTGCTCCATTGCCTATTTTACACATAAGTTAATGCTAAGGAAATGATGGGGGTGGGGTTCCAGGGTAAGGTCCAGGTAGGCAGGCAGGGCTCTATTTGACGGGTTCCTTCCAGGTACCCTTGTTCTATGCAGTGATGGCAGACGCAGGGAGCAGCTAGGTATCTGTGGACTGAGCAGCTCTGCAGGCAGCCAGCTTGACATGATTGCAAGGTTGGGTTTTGGACAAGCAGAGTGGCAGCAGGAGGCAGAAAAACAGATCTGTGCATTGTACTCTTAGGGTCTCACCATTGTTCTAGCAATGAATGGATTTGGGGCACATTGTTGAATTTTTAGTAGCTAGGGCACTAGACAATAAACATATAAAATGTGATTCTGGGTGCCTCAAGCCTAGCTCACGTTGGAGGAATCATGTATAGCAATGCTAATTCATGTCAGTAATGAGCTTCAGAGCTGACAATGTTGAATTGATGACATTGGTTCCTTAGGAGTAACCTGACTCAGATTCATGGATCCCAGCCTTTAGTGTAAAGACAGTCTGATGCCCTCCCGACTTTGTTTCTAGCCTTTTGTTTTCTTTCTTTCTTTTTTTTTTTTTTTTTTTTTGGTTTTTCGAGACAGGGTTTCTCTGTGGCTTTGGAGCCTGTCCTGGAACTAGCTTTTGTAGACCAGGCTGGTCTCGAACTCACAGAGATCCGCCTGCCTCTGCCTCCCGAGCGCTGGGATTAAAGGCGTGCGCACCTCCCGGCCGCCTTTTGTTTTCTGTAGATCAAAATGAGACCAAAGTCTTTAGCACTATCTGCACTTTGAGGCTTTGTCATCTCATACAGCATGTGAAGGAGCAAGAGCATTGGTCTACAAGAGCATTGGTCTACAAGAGCATTGGTCTACAAGAGCATTGGTCTACAAGAGCATTGGTCTACAAGAGCATTGGTCTACAAGAGCATTGGTCTACAAGAGCATTGGTCTACAAGAGCATTGGTCTACAAGAACATTGGTCTACAAGAGCATTGGTCTACAAGTCCAAGCGACTGCACTTGGCTCCAGCTCTCCAGCCGTCCTGGAGCCTTGATTTCCCTATCTGTAAAGGAAGAGAGGTCAAGGACCCTCAAGGCACTTAGCTTTAAAGTTCATGAGCACAGTGGCTTGGTTTTTCTCTAGGCTTCTTTAAAAATGTTTCTTAGTGTGGGATGTACATGTTCCTGTATGTATGTACCTGTGTATGTAGCTACATACACAGGTGAGTGCATGTTTATACATAAACATCCATAAACATATAGGGAGGTGTCTTTCTCAATCACTTTCTACCTTTTTTGGATGGGTGTATGATATCTGTGGGTTTATGGTATGTGTGTGTGTATGTGTGTGTGTATGTGTGTGTTCATGTGTGTGTGGTATGTGTGTATTCATGTATATGTATGTGTGTATTTGTGTGTTTGTGTGTGTATGAGACACACATGCACCATGGTCTTTCACTTTATTTTGAGAGAGTCTCTTTAGTTTGTTGCTCACTGACTTATATACGAAGCTATCTGGCCTGTGAGCTTCTGCTAATTTCACCTTCTAACTCACCATGGGGGTGCACAGGGATTGCTAAAGCATATGGCACTGTGCCAAGCTTTACCTAGGCTCTAGGTATCTAATCTCAGGTCATCAGGCTTGTGTGGCAAGCATCTTGTCCTTTGAGTCACTGGCATAATCTTCAACCTTATTTCTGAGACAGGGTTGCTCATGAACCTGAACTTGACTGATTCCGGAAATCTAGCTGGCCAGCAGTGGCAGGGATCCTCCTGTCTCCAGCTCTCTAGTGTTTAAATTACAGTTATGTGTTAGTGCACCCAGACATTTACGTGGATGCTGTACTTGAACTCAGTACTCAGGTCATTATGTTCGCATGGCAAACAATTTATTGACTTGTCCATCTCCCCAGCCTTCTCTCTAGGTTTCTGAAAGAGCAAATGACAAGCACAAAATTTTCAAAAATCTCTTATCATGCCATATAACTGTTCTATATTCATTACATGAATATATTTATGAGCTTGTTAGGCCTGATAATTACCACTTTCTGACTTTAATTTTTCAAGTAGTTCCAACATTCATTGTCTGTTTTGGTAAAATGATGTCTTATTAGGGTCCATCGTATACTCCCAATAAACAACAACAAAAAGAAAAAAAAGGTGTTTGTAATTCTGCGAGAGGATTTGGAAGGGAAAGCAAGAGAATAAAAATGCAGCGTTACTTGAAGACAAGGACTGGCCTGCGCTAATTAGCAGACGATACCTCCAAACCCAGGTGCGTGATATCTGGTTCTGCGCATAATTTCTAGCGTGTCTGATGGAGGAAATCTTTGATTATTATTGCTTGTTTAAGCACCAGTACATCCCATGCCAGGCTGAGTAGAAAAGGACGTGTGTTTTAATTTATTTTATACCTGTTCCTTTAGGGAAAGCAGACTACTAAAAGTTACAGGCTGGTAAATATTTTCCACTTGATTTTAAGACTGCAGTCAGTGATTAGTTTTTCGCTTGGCTAATATGGTTCTTGCTCAGAAATTCTTTTAACCATTTTAGTCAAAGTTGAAGTCTCTAACAGAAAAAAAAGCTATTACTTATCTCCTGAAGCTTGTCATTAATGAGAAAACAGGCTTGATATTAGTCATGCAAAACATAATCTTAAACTTCTCTGGAACATTATGAAGAAATGTGATAAGTTCTTAAATTCATTTAAAGCACATTCCCACCCACTTCTAAAATAGATTTGAAGTGACTAAGAGCCTAAGAAATCGAAGCTGCAATTGAAATTCATCATTATTTGCTGTGCTGGAGGTGATTTGGTTAGGAGAAACTTAATGGGATAAAGCTCATTATTTGGCAAGGATTTATAAGTTCTTTTATTGCTTTTTTTATTTTCACAAGATTTTCATCAGTACCAATGATTTGGAAAACAAATGCAAATGCCTCTAAACCTACCATTTTGGGGAAGCTAATCTCAGAGGATTAATATTGACTTTGTAGATAGTGAGGCTTAAGCTGGGTGAATACAGCCATGCTAGATCTTCCCGTGGTGTGATATTGCTGTGATAAAAGATTTCGGCCAAAAGCAACTTAGGTAAGGAAAGTGTTTTGTTTATCTTTCTAGATCACTGTACATCACTGAGGGAATTCAGGGCAGGAACTTAATCAGGAACTTGAAGTAGAAGCCATGGTTGCTGCCTTGCTCACTTGGGCTCCTGCTTAACTAGATTTCATATATAGCTTAGGACCATCTACCCAGAGAATGATCGTTCCCACACTGGGGTGAGCCCTCCTATATCCATTAACAGTGAAGACAATCCCTCATAGACATGTCCACAGACCAGCCTGATGAAGACAATGACTGAACTGAAACACTTTCCAGATGCTTCTAAGCCATGTCAAGTTGACAGTTAAAGCTAACTAGGATGCTGGATGAGTTGATAAACTTGACAGCCTTAGAACAATAGACTTTAAAACTCTGTTGCTACTGTTACGATTCATGTCATCTCATCCAAAATTTAAAGCTGGTTACTTCTCAGGAGATGGGTGTTTATCCGGGAACAGCAGAAATGGAACTGGCAAAGATCTCAGGTGCTTTGTTATCCACCTTGCTATGTAAGTGTTCAGCATGATGTAGAGTGATTGGAGAATTATAACTAATCAGTTCAAATGTACTCATCCAAAAAATAGACCAGCATCTATGATATTACCATGGATCTTAAGATTGCCATTATTGACTGAGAGATATGGTTTTTCTTTCTGTTTTAAAGTTTATTTTTATTTTTGAAAACTTTGTACATGTGTTCAATGTATTATGAACATATTTACCCTTATTGCTCCCTCTTCTTCCTCTTCCACTCCTGGTGGTTACCATATTTTTCCTAAGCAGACTCCTACTATCCTCATGGTGTATGTGTGTGCTAGAGAGAGAGTCTGAATTGAAGCACTGCTCGGCATTCCAAGTTCTTTCGGTCTTTACTGTCCCTCATCTGTGATGCTCTCTGAGCTTTGGAGGCAGGTGACATAGATGTCTTGTTTAGAGCTGAGCTCTCAACGGTCGCTCTTCTCAATGCCCTGACCAGTTACAAGTCTTCATTATCAGTCAGCCTCAGCAAGGAGAAGCTTCTCCAACCTAGGCTGAGAGCAGCACAAGTTTATGGGATAAACCTAACTATTTGGGAGGCAATTTGGCTACATGGCCACTTGGCAGAACATCAGTAGCACATTTTCCTCTAGGAAGCAAATGTGGTTAGACTGTTTAGAGAATGAAAACATTCAAAGCCCAAAGTGGCTGTGTTCTCTCAGTGCTGCCATCAAGAAACCACTTATGGACTGTTGGAAACAAGGCTTGAACCTGGTTGTTTGAAAGCTTTCAACTGGAAACTTGGTAGGATGAAGGAAGTACCAATATTCAGAGCTTACCAAATGGATGTTGGGACTGGCATAAAATCCAGAGATAGTCTTGGAGAACTCGTCCACAGCAACACTCTAAGATGAACATTTATTCAGATGGTTGAACCTTGAATGAGAAAAACTTTGAGGCATACCTTAACAAATTTATTACACTTACATATTATATATACATATATATTCATAAATCATGACTTATATAGTTACTTACCAGATAGTTGTCTTTTTTTAATGCACATGAGATGATACTTTATAATATCATATTATAAACAAAACATGGAACTCTCGTTGTTCAGTTCTATAACTAAGACGGTTGAGGACTCCAATGATAAAAATGTAACTCTGTAATTCCAAAGAAGCAAAAATAGTAAAGAGAAAGTTAGGACATCCTGTGTTACTGCTTCGGGAAGCCTGGTGCTCTCTCAGAAGACCCCTCTGCTTCAGGAGCTGCCTCCTTGGTTATGGGAAAAAGTGAGACCGTGAACGACACAGATGTTTCCAATTTAGAGCTGGGGAGGCCCACTTGCCTACAGCGTATTCTGTTCTCAAGGATCATGGGAATCTATTTTTCCAGCCTCCCTTAATTTCATGTTCAATGTATATACAGCAGAACATTTTTATAAATATACTTTATGCTACCTCCTGCCCTCTTCCCCATGAATCTGCAGATTTATTTTGTTGCCTCCTCCTCAGGGAATTTTGGGTAAAACGTTACTTAGTTTTAAAGCTTATAATAATGAAGGATGCATCCTTCTAAAGGTTGATAAAATGGACAGATAAAAATCATCTTGTTTCTTTAGGAAATACATACCTTGTAAATCTAGGAAAGGCAGCAGCAGGCTACCTCAGCTCTAAGATAAAATGGACTGTATCTTTGTGTAAAGCCAGAATCTCAGGATTCGGACTTCAGACAGATTTGAACACGTGACAGGATTTATAGTAGGCTTCCAGTAGCACTTATCTTAAGATAAAATGTTTAATAAAAAATTATCTCATGAACTGGAGAAATGTCTCAGAGCCTATGAGTGCTTGTTTGCCCAAGCATGAGGTCTGGAGTTTGGACCTCAGAACCTACAGAAGCTGGATGTCTGACAAATACTTGTCATTTCAGGTCTGAGACATCTGACACCCTCTTCTGGCCTCTGTGTGGACACCACCACACATGTGTGCATGTGCTAAGTGCTCACAGACATAGTTACATGCATACACACACACACATACATAAACAAGGAAAAGAAATCTTTTAAAAATACTTCAAATCTGTTTATATTGAAATATTTTGTTTTAACACCAATGCCAAACTGTTGTGGAATATTATTTTAGCTATGCAGACACATGTTACATTTGTTTATATTGCAGAATATTACTTTAACTGTATAAAAGTGTGCTACATTTGTTTATATTACATTTGTTTAGCAATGTGAAGCTGTGTTGCTTTGCCTGCCTAAGGTACCCAATTGGTCTAATAAAGAGCTGAATGGTCAACAGCTAGGCAGTAGAGGGATGGGTGGGCCTGGTGGGCAGAGAGAATAAGTAGGAGGAAAGAAGAGAAAATGAGGGAGAAAAGAAGGAGATGCCCTGGTCCAGCCAGCCAGGCAGCCACCAGCAAGCCAGACACAGAGTGGGACAAACAGAAAGAAAGAAAACTAAAAAGTCCTGAGGCAAAATGTAGATGAAGGGAAACATGTCAAATTCAGTTATAAGAGTTCCTGGGACAAGCATAAGATAAGGCTGAGCATTCATAATTAATAACAAATCTCCGGATCATGTTTTGGGAGCTGGTCGGTGGCCTGAAAGAAAGACAGCTACACCAAACCTACTCTGATTCTTGGACAATAGCCTACTTTTCTTCCCTAGTAATTTGCCTGTTATACATTTGAGATGATCAAATGGAAGGAACAGTCTCTGAGAATCATCAGGGTGTCTATTGCTGTTAGTTTCAACCCTGATATCTAGGAGAAAGGGCTCTAAAATCCATACGTGACTACATGACTAGCAATAGACAGGAAACGGCAAGACCCATGTATGTATCCCAGCTCCACAATGAGATAAAAACCAAGAAAGATGAAACTCTCTTCTCCCTAAGCTCATTCATTTAAAAATGTATTTAAGCATCAATGGCTGCCGGGGGGAGGGACTCCCAAATGACAGGGACATAGCTATGAACGAAACTGACCTTTTGCTTGTGGAATCTGTGTTTTTTTGGCGGGGGTGGGGGAGAAAGAGGCAATGAATGTATTTAATCATATGGTTTATTAGAAGGAGATAAGTAGAAAAGTTAACAAAAGAGAAGAGGAAACAAGCACTGTTAATGTGACCTGGTAGAACAGTGGCTATTAGGGAGAGGATTAGGGTAGACACCGGCAGGTGAAATGTAGGCACAAACTTGAGGAGAGCTACACAAAATCAAAGAGAGAATGCCTCTCTCCAGGAAGACACACGAGCCGGAACAGTCCCAAATGCTGGGGCACGCCCTGGCGTTTGGAGAGACTTAGGAGGTAAGAAAGTGTGCGAGGGAGGGAGTGGGTGGCTGGCCACATGATGAGGACAGGAGGGAAGGTCAGCTCACCTGGAACTGAATGCCCTGTGACTGTGAGCCCTCCCCTACGGCTGCCGCGGGCGGCAGCTTCCCTCTGACGCCGGACACTCCAGGGTCCCCTCTGTCTTCGCATGTGAGACATCTGAACTTCACACACTCTTTGTCTAGGTCACAGCCAAGTTCTTCCTTTGGAAAAACTCAGGTTTCCATAGCAGACTACCTCTCCAGTCAGGTCTTTCCTTAAAACTTCCGCCCACTTCCACATTGTTGCATTTTTCTCTTATAAAATGATACCCGACTTCAATAAGAAAACCTGTGTGTTGTGCAAATCGAAACAGCAACAATCAATAAGACAACCACCCTACCCCCATGACTTCTATTTGAAGAAATCTATCTGTCCATCTCTGAAGGACTGTAGTTTCATCCACTCCTACCAAGTAAACAGTGGCCAAGGACTAGGTCATGGGTAAGCTCTCTAGAGAAACAGGGCTGGGGCAAAAGAAACAACTCCTTCAATGGAGACGACACAGCCACCCTGACTACTTGCTTGTTTTGCCACGGTCTTATTATAAAGCCCAGGCTAGCCTAGCACATGGGATCCCAATCTAGCTGTCCACATGCTGCGTCTACAGACCTCTGCCATAATACCTGCCCTGCTCCTGGCATCCAGCCTACTGACTGCATTTGAGTAGTTTCTCAAATTCTTCACATATTTCTTCGACACAGGAATTCCCATTTGCTCCATTAACCGTGGGCCCACTTGTAGGTTTGAGGACGGACACACGGCCACGTGACAGGAGAAGGACCTGTCTCCAGAGCTTCTCTGCTAAAGCTGGCATGGAGACGACACTGGGAGGATTGCTGACTATGTGCTGGGTTGTTTGTGGCGATAGTGCTCTCCATCTGGGAAGATGGAAAAAGGAGAGGCTGAGACCTGGTGACGTGGCAAGGGACCTGGTGACGTGGTAGGGGAAAGGATGACATGGATGGCAGTCTGGTGACATGCTGGGGGACCCAATAGTGTGGCATGGAACCTGCTAATGTTGTAGGGTACCTGGTACTATGGTAGAGGACCTGGTCATGTGATAGGGGTCCTGACTCCTGCTACACCTGAACCCATAGTGATCTTGTTATTTCATGTTATCGGAGCTATCTCTACACTGGTGTGAGCTAAGCTGCTCTCCTCATAATCAAAAGAATCTTAGGAACCCAGGCATCAATTGGTTTCAACCTGCTTTTCTAACAAATAGCAACTATTCCCATCCAAGTCTAGGTAACATAAGGCTGTAGGGGTAGCAAGGCCATGGAGGTTGAACCGTTGTGCTGGTTTGTCAACTAACACAAAGTTGAGTCACCTGGAAGATGAAACCTACATAGAGGAGTTGCCTCCATCAAATTCAGCCACGGGTACATCTGTGGGCATTTTCTTAACTGTTAACTGATGTAGTAGGAGCACACAGTCCACTGTGGATGATCATTCCTTAGGCAGGTAGGCCTGGGCTGTATAAAGAAAGGAGCTGACGCAAGCCAGTCAGCCGTGCTCTTCTGTGGTCTCTGTTTCAGCTCTTGCCTTGGGGTTTCTGCCTTGAATTCTTGTCTGGGTTTCCTTTGATGGCAGACTCTAAAGCATAAGATGAAACTAACTCCCAACACATACTGGAGTTGCTTGTCATTATGGTGTTTATCATAGTGGCAGAAAACAAACTAATATACTTTTTATGGCAATAAGTTTGCTCTATGGGCCTCGGGCTTTGCCCCACTGCTGGTTTGGAATTTTATGTACAACCATTTCTCCTTCAATTAAAAAGAAGATCGGGTTTCTTTCTCCATCTCATGTATCCTTAGTTACAGCTCAATTATTATAAAGATCCCTAAAGGACCTTAGAAAGTTAAATTAGGCTTATCAGCATGCAAAATTTCAAGCTCATTTAGGAAAAACCTAGAAATGTAATTCCTTCATATCTTCTTTCTTCTCCCAAATGAAAATTTTCTAGATATGAGGTAAGTTTTTTCCCCATCTATAAGCAATTAATGCTATTGGGATTTAAGATAAGCCAAGAGGAAAGATGGGTTTATGAGATTTTTTTCCCCTTTGCTTGTTTCCTCTTTTGCTGTCTGTTTCCCAACATCATGTGTCATTGGCATCATGACAGGAGATGCTCAGGAGCAGCCTGGTCTCCAATATTTCCCCTACTGACAAATACCCATACTGTCCAAAACTAACTATAGAGTAACCCATTTCTGGGTATATATTTGAAATAATCAAAATCAGGATCTTGAAGAGGTATTTGGAGATAAATATTCATTGTGACATTATTCCAAGTAGACAGGAAGTAGGGGAGAAAACTAAGTCTTCACCAATGGATAAAATGATTTTTAAAAAGTAGGGTTTGCACTTAATGGAATTTTGGTCATCCTTAAAATGACCATAGAGGTGCAAGTATTGGAACCAGGGTCCAGAGTCTGGTTAATTTGATCCCAAAGCTGAGGTAATGACGTTTCTGTACATGGATGCACCTAAGTGCCATAGATCATTTGTTCCAGGGGGTCATGGCCATCATCGGGGCAATATGGACTCAGACTTACATCCCGGTAGTGAATGTAGAGAGAGAGGTGACACCTACCTCCATCCCAGCATGACTTGCAAAGCACCTGTGTTTGGCAGCTTTGGAGGACGGAGCTGCTGAGTCCCAGATACCACGTTGATTAAGCATCGTACTTTCCTAGCTGATTTCTCTGCTTTTTATGAGGTTATTATTTAGTGTGCAGCAATAAGGGAGAGTCAACACAGCTCTGACTTTTGGGAAGTAAATATCAGCTAGAATAAGCATTTGGTCTCCCCCAAGGCTTTTAAATCTACTGAAATGTCAGGTGCAATGAGATTCTGAGCAAAGGACAGGACAGAAAATCTGTGGATTTTATAGAAGTCCTCTCAATGCCGAGAGGCTTAATTGTGCCAGCCAAACCTCACCTTGGCTGGTGTCGCCTGGGGTCATTTGATGGCTTTACATTCACCTCCACTGGTGACTGTGAGTGAGAATTTCGCCTAGTCGTCAGTTCAGGTAATCGTCTAAACTGCAAGTTCAGAGCACTGCCCGGGGGGCTCTTTAACCACACTAGGGGCAGCACATGGAGCAGAGGACTGGCTGATTCATACCCTCACCCTGCTGGTGGGAGGAAGCAGCAGTGAGGCGGACACTTGTAATTAATACCTTTGGCTTTTCTGAGCGATCCTGTTACAGGAAAAATTTTTATACAATAGTTTCTAGGAGGAGATACATTTTGGTTTATTTTTCTATTTAATGTAAATATATATCCCCGGACACAGGTACAGTATGATCTCTGATCTGAGATATCCACTGGTATGAGGGAGAGAGAGAATTCCTAACGCGCACCATGCCCATCCCCACCTCCTCGGACTTCAGACCAGAACCATATACACCAGGAGGTCCCTCTATTTCCCTGCCAGAGTTTTAAGACTTCTCACGTAAATGCTTCACGCACTGTTTGGACACTAATAAAAAGATGGCTTTCCCCATGTGTAAATATTTTAGATGGGTCAAAATTTACTGCTGGGTTTTTATAGGACATTGGAATGAATTAGTTATATGTCTTAAAATAGTTTCTCCCATCACTTATATATCTCTAGCCCGGGGGCAAAGCACTTCCAATGCTCACATTAAATGTCACACAGCAGTGATACAACATTAGCAGCAGCCTAAAGTCTAGTTCTTGGCACCATGGTGAGTTGAATCACCAGGGCAGCTATAACTCAACAAACACCCTTATTTAAAAGCAATTTTAGGTTTTGTGTGTTGAAAACACTGTCAGCATCTAATTCCATGTGGATATTGATCAAGGCTCTAAAATAGTCTGTGGAGTATTTTTCTCTTAGCTGTTTTTGTACTTTGCAAACCCATGGAAAGACAGAGACACCTTCAAGGTATATTTTTCAAGATCTTTAACTTACTATTTCTCAGAAGTTAACTCTCCTTTAATTGGAGCTTAAAAGGCCATGTTGGGAGCTCATAAATCTCCAAGAAAGCCTATGAATTAAGGAAAGTTTGGATAATTTATAGCAGTTTTGAGAAATGCGTAGTAACAAAAAAAAGTGCTCTGAAGTCTGAATTCTCTTTCTTTTGACCTCTGGAAACATCTGATTTATTATCATGAGCTTGGGTGGCTGATATATTCCGCAGATGACAGTTCAGGCATCAGAGCGCCCTGGACAGTGGTTTTACGACTGTGTGTGTGGGAAGAAGGTAGCGATCTATTGTGAGTGAGGCCGGGGCTACCAAGTCCGCTAAGGTCAAGGTGCATCAGCGGTGCCATGCCCATGAAGCCCCAGCCTTGCAGTGAGTCTACAGTGCGTTGTTTTCTGAGGTGTGGTGCAACTCTTTCCATCCAACTCTTAGCTTTAGTTGAGACACTATTTGGCATTATTCTTTCTGCTCTGATCCATAGTCTGGGGCTTTGGGGACAAGGGTTCTGAGAGCAGCTACACATCCTTTTCCAGCTGAGCTCTCATGCCTTTTCCTCAACGTGTGCAGTAAAAGCAGGGAGTGCTGTCTCTTGAAGGCAGAGAGCGCAAGTGTAATCCGAGAGAAGATGGAAGATGTAGGAATTATTCTTGTTTGTTTTATCCCAGAGAACCTTACCGAGGTGGTGATTTGAGGAGATGGACTGTGGTCCCGAGGATCTATGAAATCGTGGTAGGGATACGTCCGAAGGAAGAAATGGAAAAAATAAATAAACAACCTGTCTTTGCTAGCTCCTGGCTACCTGTGTAGTCAGACTGGGAAGCCAGGTGCTTCGTGCTCTTACTCTTAGTTGGGAGGTGCATTTGTCTGTTACTGTAACAAAATGCCAGAGGCTAAGAACTTCATAATGAAAAAGGATTTCCTTCAGCTTACAGCTCTGAAGGATCAAGGGCAGGGCGCTGGTATTAGCTAGGCACTTTAGTACTGATCTCAGGCAGATGGCATCATAATAGCTTGAGCCCAGCACATGGCAAAATAGAAACCCAGAGTGAGGTGGGGAGCCAAAAATAACCTCCCATGCCCCTTAAAAGTCCTATCATATTTGTGTGTTACACACTAATGACCAAACTCTTGGCACATGAACACTTGGGGCACACACCCAAATCGTGGAAGGAGACAATTAGGGCATGGATCCACAGGTGTGATATTTGACAGTGACAGGTACAGTGGTTGAATGTCCCAGAGGGACATCTTTGAAGGCAGGGTAATGAATCACCCTTTTTTACTTTACTGTGATTCGGAAGCTACTGTAAGCCCTGCATTTCCGGGCTGGACACTCTAGGAAGATGTCTGCGATGAAAAGAGGCTAGATAACAGGTAGGTAGGCAGGGAGGAATGTGCCACAGCTGCCGGGTGGCTGGATTGGTGGAAGGAGGTAGTTAGTCTTTTAGGGTGTTCTTTTTCTCAGTGAGTTAGCAGCAAGGTCACCACATGGTTGTGGGAAAGCAGTAGGGACTCTGGCAGGGAGGGTGTGACAACAAGGAACAGAAAATATGAAATAGTCATCTTGGGCATTGAGACGTCCACTTGTGACTTGGAAAATGGCAAAGACTGAACTATTAACAATATTGCCTGTCAGTTAATTAGAGGAAAGGCTTCCACAGGCTAAGTAAGGAAACCAAATCCCCAAGCTGGAGCACAGAGCAGGGCAGCAGAGTGTGGGACCGGAAGGGAGGGGAAGAACTCGGACAGAAAGAGGGCTTCCTTGGTACTTACTGTAGAACCTTATGTATAAAGCAGGAAGGAATGAGCCAGAAGGTTAACAGCAGGTCATCAAGAACCCATGTGCACCCAGGTTTCTAAAACAATTGTGAGCGAGTTGTGCATTTGAGACTCACTGTGGCTATTTACATTGAAACTATGTTTGTAATAATTCTGAACACTGGCTTAAGCTCCGAGGTTCCCGGCATTCAGACAAGGAGACAAACAAAACAGGATAAGGCGTGTGTGGCTTACATTGTCTGCTAAACAATGCATACGATTCTCTAGGTGAGTCAAAGACTGAGCACATGACTTTAAGAGAAAAATACCTTGCGGGTTTGTTGACAATAAGCAACTTAATTGAAAATCTCCTCGAAAGTAATTTTGCAGAAGAATTAAACTCATTTCACTATGTCCATTTCATATTCCAAATCTACACAGAAGCAGATGGTATTATGTTAATTATTGCATCAAGAAGACATTTATGGAACATAAAAATAATGTAGTCTAGTGGCTTTCGGCTGCTTGGCTCACACAGGGAGAGAACGAAGAGATTCGGAAGACGGGACAAATGATTCCAACTGGCTCTTTGGAGCCATTTCCTGTGGAGGGATACCTTGCTCAGCCTAGATAAAGGAGGGGGGCCTTGGTCCTGCCTCAAGGGATGTGACAGACTTTGTTGACTCCCCATGAGAGGCCTCACCCTCTCTGAGGAGTGGATGGGGGTGGGGTGGGAAGAAGATGGGGGAGTAGGAGGATAGGAGGGAGAGGGAACTGGGATTGGTATGTAAAATAAGATTTTTTTTTTTTAAAAAAAAAAACAGGTTAAACAAAAAAGAAGGGACAAATGCTCACAGTGTATTCCACCCTTTAAAACAATTGATCTCAAATGCATTTAACATTTACTTAGGGGTTAAACTATCAGTAAACAAGAAATAAACTTGGGGGCAGGTGAGTGTCTGCTATTTATTCATGGGAAGTGTTTAATTGAGGACCTGGAGGATGGGCACTATTCTAGATAGACATTGGGGCTTTGGTGTGGAGGCAGAGGAAGTAGCCAAGAGAGGAAAAGTCTTAAGGTTCACGTGTTTGCTCATCCACTGCACACTTCATCAGTGGTGTCTAACATGGAAGAATTGTCAGGGCAATTCTTGGTGTAACATAAGGTTGTCCTTCTTCCCTTTAGAGTCCTTCAGAAATGTGGGTTTTCCTTTCTGGAGTACAGAGGTTGAACTAGATGCAGCATAGAAGTGCTTAGAAAGTCTCTAAAAATCAATTCTGACTTGGGATTCATTGTTCTGCTCTGATGAAAGTCCAATGTATGCATGGCTCCAGGCTGCACGTCTTGGTTTGTTTGTGTCTGACAAAAGGAAGGGCCTAGAAATTAGGAAGAGGGTTCTGGGCAATACATTGTCTGACAGGATGTTGTCTTCATTCCCATGATGCCAGTCTGGTCTGGCTGTGTGTGGAAGCCATTTCTACAAGGAGGAGGTGAACTGGGAGTGGAAGCCGATTTTTCTTTGTGTTTTCCTGGTCTGCGTTAGGGCCATTTTCTTCCTGACTTGTACTTGGGCAGTAAAGAGTGATTTTAAATGGATATTTGATGCGTGTGCTTGCAGTTTCTCAGTTGCCTGTGCTGATCTGATGTGGCTTGATAGGATGCTCAGTGTAATGCGCTGTGGCATTTAAGGGCTGGAAACCCGAAGGCAAGTTAGAAAAAGAACTACTCTTGAGAGAATGATCATTCCCTGAGATTTATTTACCCCACAGGCAGGTGCGAAGGCAAAGCAGCTGGTCTTGCTAGCATTCTCTCTCATCCCAGAAAGGCTGGAGTCACAGAAGTCTCCTGGCTGAGACCACTGGACTCTCATGTACTATCCTATGGACCTAGGACCATCAATGGAGTCAGAGACAGATGAGGTAACTTGAAAAGTCTGTCACCATTACCCACTTCTCTCATGATTGTTCCCCCTTTTAAATGGTTTACGTCTTTTCAATCCCAGACCCCAGTAACCTTAGTGTCCTAGAGGGTGACACACATTGTCTTGTGCGGTGTGAGTGATGTTTGTGGTGTTGGAAAAGAAGAGTTTGATTTTCAGTGACTCTGTCCCTTGGTGAGGGCAGCTATGTGAGAGTTTATTTATTTGATAACCATTCATTAATTAGCTAGCATAAATAAATATGTAGTTAGTATTAGAATTAATAGATAGATACTCTCTAAGCTTTCTAGTAGTTATAAAGTAAAACTTCTGGAAAAGTTTGGGAAATAATACAGGGAACACTGAACAAATAAGTGCAGTGTGAGATCTGATGTCATAGCACAAGATAATTAAATGGCTAAAGAGAGTTCAAATAAAGTCTTCTCCCCTGGAGATCTGAGGATGGATTTGGGGATCTCATGCCATAGTAGCTTTAAAGACTGAGTTGTTAGAAATGCCGGACATGGACCATGAAGCAGAAATGGAGAAGCATGAACTGATTAGGAAAGAGAGAATTGCATCGCATATGGCACTTTGCAACAGAAGAGAAAGGAGAGAGGTGGGCGGAGCCTAGCTATTTAGAAGGTGTGAATCAAATACTTTCTGTCACTCATTTTCCCACCCGGAGATGGGGGCCTTGAGCGTCCTGCTGATGATTTGGAAGACAGTGCTTCTGCAATCACCTTGAAGTCCAAACCCAGAGATTTAATCCATCCATTAATAAAATATGACTTCATGGAAGTCTGGAAGGTAAATCACAGAGAGGCAAGACTCATGCTGTGGAGCAGAACTGCAGGGACCGTTGACATGATGCAATGGCAGTTGAAATCAGGAAGACGGGGTTGGCTTGGCTCCCCCAGTAATGACAGAGACTTTGTTACTAGACAATCGCCATGGCATTCATTGCCACTCTGCTTGCTAGCCGATAGCGATGGCACCAGTGTCAGAAGCACGCTCCACCAGAAACAGGTGGACACATTTGCTTCTGGTCACAAAGTCAGAATTTCCCAAGTAGCAATAAATTCTTAAGTTCTCTCAGTTTTGGTGGCTGGGACTCACTAAGCAATCTCGCTTTCCCTCAATAGTGTGACTGCTGGTAGTCACAGAATCCTTTGATTCCATCTCAGTTACTAATATTAACTTTCAGATCATACATTGCGCTTCACAGGATGATATGTAGGTTACGGAATACAAAAGGGTTAGCCAGGCTGTGGGGTTCAAAGAGGCCACACTGCAGGCAGAGGCAGAGCGCTGCGAGGGAAGCGTGGAAAAGGCCCTTTGGTGATCAGAAAATAGGTTTGGGGCAACGGAGGTGCACAGCTGCCTGTCCTCAGGGTCTCAGACACAGGTCCAGACAGACAGCAACTGAGTGACCCATCCTAAGCCTTCCAGCTTTTCCCTGGCGTCAGAGTTGAGGGTTCAGGTACTGTGACTCAGGGACTGGCCCATCTCGTGGTAGGTGTCCTAGTACCCTCGTATCAGGGGTCCTCGTTATCCTGATGAGGAGTTGCTGCCTTCACTGGTCTAGCATGTGTGATAAGGTTATGGGCCTGGTTGGCATACTTTTTCTTAATACCAATGAGTCCATATGGTTTTGACTTCATTTGGTAAATTCATAAATAGTGGTATTTTATTTGCATGAATGAGTTGTTAGTTTATTAATTACACAATTTTTTTATTGCGCACTTAAAGGGAGAGGCTGGAGAGGTGGTGCATGGTTAGGAGCGCTCTTGCTGCTCTTTCAGAGGGAGTTCAGTTGTAAGCATCCATGGCAGAGAATTCACAACTACTTATAGCTCCAGGTCCAAGGGATTGGCACTGTTTTCTAGAGTCTATGGGTACCCATACCATATACGCATACACTTGAGTGCCTGTGCATTTATGCACACATGAACACATACAAATATAAATACAGCAGATCTTTTAAACGTGTGTTGGAAAAAGAGTGATAACGAGATGGATAAATTACACACCCACTGCAGTTTATAGCCTGATAATAAAACCAAGGGGGGCATGCAGGCAAGTAAATAATGTGTTTGTATGTATTGTTTTATTTTTAAGTTTGTTATTATATTTTCTTTTGAGATTATAATACAGTTGCATCATTTCCCCCTTCCCTTCCTTCCTTTCAGACCTTCCATGTGTCTCACGTTGCTCTCTCTCAAATCCCTGGCCTCATTTTCTTTAATTGTTCACACACACACACACACACACACACACACACACACACACACACACACAGAATGATATTTCTAAATACCAAATGCTGAAAGTGTAAGAAATCGTCTTTCCCAGGCCAGAACACATCATTTCAGAGCCAACACCCAACGATCATCCCTGAAAACATATGTACAGGTAACATCATACAGACTGAGCAAGCTGTTTTATTTTATATCTTATTTATTTATAACAATAACCCCAAAGTGAAAACCTTGTAGCCACAGCATAATCACGTGAGTCTTCATGCTGCCTCTCACTCCATAGCCTGGTGTCTTTCTAAGAGAAGAGTCTCAAAGATAATGAAGGGAGGGAATCTTTGAAAACATGTTTAAAACAAAGTGGATTGAGTGTGCACACCTCAATAGCAGTTAATAGGACTTGCTCCGTTAGTGCCAGGATTGCTCAAACTGCAATCAAAGGCTCATCCATATTTAATTTATCACAAATGGTGGTACTGCAGGGTGGTGGTGGTAGGGGGGTAAGATGTCCTTTTCAGTAAATGGCATTAAGTTGGTTATCTTTATTTCAAAAAGGAAATTTGAATTCTGGACCATTCACAAAATTAATCCAAGGAGCATTTAAATCTAAGTACATAAGAAAAATACTAATACTTTCAAAGGATCATATAGGAGAATAACTTCATGATTTTGTACCATGAAAAGATTTCTGAAATAAGATAAGAGCTGTAAATGCCAAGGAAAAACTTAATGGATTAAGTTATATTAAAATCAGGACTTTTCTTCTTCTCAAAATGCTCTCAAAAGTACGAGGCAAACAAGCTATGATGTGGGAGATAATTGCAGCGCATAATCACAGCATATAAAGAATTCATACACTCTTAAGGAGAGACAGGAAGTTGAGCAGGAGAGACTGAAAAGCCCATGAATGAAGGCGAACAGCCAAACAACCAATGACATTTGAGAAAGTGTTCACGCTCATTAACACGAGAGGGGCACAGGTAGCCGTAATGAGATACTTCAGTGAGACACCTCTGCAGAGTAGGTCCAGTTAGGCGGAATGACAGCACTTGGGGGACAGACCATATTGTAAAGTGTTTGTTGTACAAGCATGAGGACCTGGATTTGATCCCCAGAACCAAAGTTAAAAAAAAAAAAAAAAAAAAAAAAAAAAAAAAAAAAAAAAAAAAAAAAAACTACTGGCTGCAAAAACGTATGCCCGTAAGCCTGTAGTTGTAGCACTGGGGGAGGTACAGTGAGGAGGCCGCTGGGGTTGTTGGCCAGCCAGTCTAGCTGAATTGGCAAGCCACATATTCACCGAGAAACTCTGTGTCAAAAATAAAAAGGTGCGGAATGACCAAGGAAAACGTGACATTGATCACTGGCTTCCCCGTGCACGCATACATGTGTGTGCACACATGAACATGCCTACACACCCACAAGCAGGACAGGAGCAAGAATAAGCAGTGGAAAGTTGTTCAGACTTCTGATAGGACTGTACTTGGAATGAGAACTAGCTGTGGTAAGTCAAACAAGACAAATACTGAGAGACAGCAAATTACTGTCAGTGGATACACAGGCACATGCAGCAAGGGTCTTGTCTAGAGGCGTTTGTCATCTCCTTTTACAATCAAAGCCTCACATGGAGGGAATCCCAAATTGCTCATGAATATTGAAATGAACAAACAAGCTGATGGAGTCATACAATTGAATAGCATACTGCAGGACAAATTAATCTACAGGTACGTGTAAGAACAGATAAATCGGCCAGGCAATGCTAAGCAAAAGAAGAACCTACACCTAAAAGAATCAGGCATGATGAGGCAAAACCTTGCACATCCCGGTCTGGATGGTACTTACTCAATCATGGTATGTTCACTACGTAATTCACTGAGTCTTGTCCTTATGAATGCATCCTATAGTTTACTTTTCAAACAAGTAAGAGATATTATTTTTTCAATTCCCTGGGTGATTGGTTTTGAAGAAACCCTAAGAATTGTCAAAGTGCAATTATTTTTAGCTCTTTAACTTTTTAAAATAAGCTTATTATTCTTCGACAGTTTCATAAGTGTATATAATGTATTTTGGACACATTCAGCCCTATTTTCCTCTCTTACCCCTCCCACTCCTGTTGAATCTCTTCTAAACCAGTTTTTCTTCTATTTTCACATCTTGTTTGTTTTGTTTTGTTCTTTTGTGCCTCAATGAGTTTAGAGTTGCATGGCTGTGTGGTTAGTTCCTGAAGCATGGGCCTCATGTTGTTATCCGTTTTGATACCACTGGAGGAAATGACTTTCTCCATCAGCAGCAATGAAATTGCCAGAGCTCCTTGTGGGATATGATGGGCTCCATCTTGTGCAAGTAGCCACTGCTGGTGTGAGTTCCCAAGCACACTAGTGTAATGGTTGGTGTGTTGGCATGGCTGGCAAGTTGACACACCTAGGAAGGGGGAACCTCCCCTGAGGAATTGCCTCTATCATAATGACCTTTCCTTGATTGGTAATTGATACAGGGAGGCTCAGTGCACTGGGGACTGTAGTGACCTAGGTAGGTGGATTAGGACTGTTTTAGAACAGAAGCCAGCAAGCAAGCTAATAAGCAGAGTTCTTTCAATTTTCGACTTCAAGTTCCTGCCCTGCTGGAGTTCTTGCCTTGACTTCGCTAAACCATGGACTGTAACCTATAAGATGAAACAAATCCTTTCCTTTCCACGTTTTTTTTTTCTTTTGTGGGGGGTGTCATGGTGTTTGTTACAAGAACAGAAAGCAATACAGAAGAATTAGTTTTAACTGTCATCTTGAAGCAATCTACAATCCACCTGGGGAGGGAATCCCATAAGGAAATTTTTAGATTAGGTTGGCCCTTGGACATGTCTCTGCTTTCTTCCTCCCAGAATTCAGTTCTGTCTTCTCCACCTACCTAAGTTCTGCCCTATCAGGTCAAGGCAGTTTCTTTATTCATTAACCAATACAAGCAACACACAGAGGGGACTCCCACACCAGACATGATCCACTCAAGACAACAGAGCCCTTGGAGACCCAATCAAGTCTTTTCGGCCCCATCTCTTAATGTCCCACCCCTTCTCAATATGCTCACCATGGACACCAAGCTTCTGGCACATGGATCTTTAGGACACAAACCATAGGAACTGCAACAATGAGTTATTCATGGTTGCTGAGGTCTTTGACTAAAACTGGTCAGGAAGCTGGAGACACAAAAAGACTCGTCAGTTCAATTTATGTTTTTCACGACAAGAAATGAATAAGATTTCTCCCAGAGATTTTGTTTTTTTCTAAACCAAATTGATGGTTATGAGGTGACCGTGTAAATACTTGAGGCCAAATTGAAAAATCAATAGCGTCCTAAAGTATCTGGAGGCAGATGGGATGGGCCTGCTGTTGCACTGTGAGCCTTTACAGTGGTTATTAACCTGGCATGCATACTGCATATCAGATTTTTCATTAGGATTCATAACAGTAGCAAAATTACAGTGATGAAGTAGCAATGAAATAATTTTACGGTTGTGGATCCGCACGCACAAGTGGGGGACTCTAGCAAAGGGACGCAGCATGAGGGAAGTTGAAAACCAGTGCTTTCGAAGACTGTTCCGTGTACGCAGGAGGGCTTCAGGAGGTTAACTGGCCTTGTTACCCATCCTGGTTTTACAGGCACTGCACACAGGTAGATTGAAGTCCCTTCAGCAGTCCCATCAACAAGACACAGTAAAGTCCAGCTTTTTCAGGTAGAGATTCTGTTTGTCTCACAGCCACCCTTCCTAGTTTTTATATTGCTAGTGAAGATGCATTTGTAAGAAAAATAGACAGACTGGGTAGCGGTGGCACATGCCTTTAATCCCAACACTTGGGAGGCAGAGGCAGGCGGATCTCTGTAAGTTCAAGGCCAGCCTGGTTTTAGAGTGAATTCCAGGACTGGCTTCATAGCTACTGGGAAACCCTGTCTTGAAAAATTCAAAAAAGAAAGAGAAAAAAGAAATATATACAAAATGGAAAAAGCATATGCTTGTTTCTATCATAATATAATTATTCCATCATTATTACATGTAGTCATGTATCCATGAGGAAGGCGCCTATATGATGCTCATCACTGATTTATTGCTGAGGACAGCCAATCAGTGTGGTTAAATAATCATCCAAGCCAGAAGTGCCAAACCCATAGCTCAAACCAAGGAACTGTGGCTGACTGATCTTTGAGAACAGACTATTGTGTCTTGCTGTCGCTGTTATATGTTCAGTGTGAGAGTCGATGCTTTGTAAGCCTGTATCAAAGGAGTCCCAAGAGCTGCAGCCATTCTCAGCTTATGGTCTCCAACTATTAAATGCACGGTGTCCCTCTGCTCCATGTCCCATGCCAACTCACATGTGCTGCAGGCAAAAAAGCCAGCCATGCCTCAGGTGGGCAGGGACCATCTTTCTACTCTGCACTCTGAGGCTTCCTTTTGCTCTTCCTTTGGGGAGCAAGGGCAACTTGTCCGTGTGGGCGATTGAACAACCCTGGGGCAGCCATTAACTAGTAGGGGTTAGGAGATGATGATTAAATTGTCCTTTCTCTTGTCTCCCATGATCTCATTCTGGAAGCCTTCTGTTTGCCTTTTGTGATGGGTAGGGTTTAATTGTCAACCTGCCACAGTGTAGAATTACTGAGAAGAGAGCTTCAGCTGAAGAGTTGTCTAGATCAAGTTAGCCTGTGGCTATGTCTGGGGTGTCTTGGTTTTTAATTGATGTAGGAAGACTCAGTCTATTATGTGGGGCACGGTTGTAGGGGCTAAGAGTTGAACTGTATAGGCGTTGAGAGGGTTAGCTGAGTGCAGAGCAATAAGCAGCATGGCTGCGTGTGTTTCTCTCTGTCCCTGCCTTGCTCTTTTACAATAATAAACTGTAGCTACGAATTCTGAGCTCTGTGAATAACCTCCCTTCCCGAGTTGCTTTTTATCAAGGTGTCTTATTACAGCAAAAGTCATGAGACTATGCCGGGCGGTGGTGGCGCACGCCTTTAATCCCAGCACTCGGGAGGCAGAGGCAGGCGGATCTCTGTGAGTTCGAGGCCAGCCTGGTCTACAAGAGCTAGTTCCAGGACAGGCTCTAAAAAAGCTGCAGAGAAACCCTGTCTCGAAAAACCAAAAAAAAGAAAAAAGAAAAAAAAATTCATGAGACTATAACACCTTTCTTTCTTAGACCTGTGGTGAGAGTCACCTTCCCTCACCCTCTCCTCTTTCCTGTCTTTTACTCTCTCTACCCTTTCGCTCCTATATCCTAAGATTACCTCTCAAATAAATATCCGGCACCCGCATCCTTATTTCAAGCTCTGCTTTACGGATACAGACCAAGGCCACAACTCGGATGGAGAAAGGGATGACAGGCAGATGGTGAAACTGAAGAGGATGAGGTGTACTTACGTTCAGGCCCAGTTTACACAGTGCGCACACGGAAATCACTGCAGATTGCTAAAGAAACTCCTGCTTAGTCTCTTTTCCTAAACATGCCTGCCCATCTTGTTCCTTTTAATTTTCCTATGAACACAGAAACATTCACTTTTGTGTTGACAGAGAACAACATTGTTGCTTAGCCTGGGCATCTAGGTCTCCTAATCGCTGCAGCATCAACCAGAATAGAAATCCATACAAAGAATGGGAGCATCTTGATCCAGAATGGATACCCGTACAAAAGATGGAAGTACCTTGACTGTCACTTCATGGGAATGTGTGCTCAGCTTTTCCAGAACTTAACATTTAAAAAGCCAAGGTATTCACCTGATATTCACCTAGGTTTTATGGAATTTTTAAGTACTGATTACTAATTTGAGTTATTAAAAATAATTTGGGGGCTAAACTATTTAAATTTTCTAATTTGAAACTAATGTTCCTTATAATTTCTATTTCATTAAAGCCTTGGTATGCTAATTTCAAATAATGATTTTTCCATCCCATTAATGTTTTCTGTCACAGACTCCATAAGATAATATTCCATTACCCTTTTTTTTTGTGAAAAATAAGTGTTTTATACCTTAACTGGGCAAAAATGTATTTTTTCAAGCATATATACATTCATATTATTTCATGTTACAGGCTAGATTAAGCTTTCTCCTGTATCAAAATTAGAGATGACCAAGTCTCCTTCAGTTATGTTTTATAAACTCCAGGTGACTATCAGGTTTTTGAAAGAACATGGATGATTTGGTATCATGGGGTTGACCCTTGTGAGTCTATCCTGGATCATCTTGTTCTGAAATCATTGTTCTGGGGAAAGACATCTCATTCATTTTCTCCTGCTCTGTGATGTTTGGGTTACATTTACCAGAGGAATGTCTTGCTAAGAGAGAGCCATGGGGAGGTAGAAGGATGGATTCCCTTCTAGGTGCTCCTTTGCGAACCCAAGGCTGGCGTCTGGGAAGTGTCATTACTAGACCTGTCTCCTATGGGTATTCAGGAAGCCCCATTACTTCTGTTTCTTCTAGACTGTGAAGCCTCAAATACCATGAGTCTGGTATTCATCAGTTTGTTCCCTGATCCCCGTTCCTTCTCCATCCACCCCATAGGTTCCTTCATTGCTCACTTCAGCATTCATTCACACACTGGGCACTGTTCCCGAGCTCTGGGGGATTTATTCCAACTAGCTCCAGAATCTCTATCACTCACACACACTGCATCTGCTCTGTACCAGTGACCAGTATGTCTCATCAAAGGGGTTTCCATGCCCTCCCTGTCCTGCCACCAGTTTCTGCTTCACAAAAATGCAAAATGATATTTAAAAGCTGAAGCTTGGTTCTATCACTTGATTTCTTCCTTGCCATCCATCTCACAAGGTCCATGATGAGAATCCTTACCATCCTCACTGATCACTTATTTCTCCCTCACCTCTTTCATTCTCAACACACCGGCTTCTCTCAGTTTCTCAAGGTTTCAGACGTCCTGCCACCATCAATGGTTCCCTGTAGCTCTATAGCCCGGGACACGGGAAATTCTTGCATCTCTCTCCTTGGCTGAGCAAACTCTCAACAATCCTTTACAACTCAGCTCAAACGCCACTTCCTTTAGGGAAGATTCCTACCCACAGACCAGGTCTGATCTCTTTAAATAGCAATGATATTGGTGATGGTGATGATTATGCCATTAATAATAACCAACATTTATTGATTACCAGTAAAGGCCTGTGTCTCTTCTAAAAACTTCTATTTAATCTCCAGAACATTTTGTGGCATTGGTATTCTGATTTTCTAGATGAAGAAACCAAGGTAAAAGAGGTGAACTAGCTTGTCCAAGAAGTCCTATCTACTTAGCTGATACACTGTTATTATAGGATAAAGCCTTCCTTTATAGCACCTATTATAATTTATAATTGTACCTTTATGTTTGTGATATTTTAAACACCAATTTATGACTTAACTGGACTTAGGCAATGAGAAGTCAGGGCTTTTGAGTGCATGTGTATATGTCTGGTTACCATGGAGTTTAGTGCTCCCTGCATGGAGTATAGTAAATATTTAATAATGAAATGCTTTTGGAGATTTTTCCATCAGATGACGAAAAGAAGTAAGTTCCACATGAACCTCATTGATTTCTATAAGAATCTATCCTGAGTAAGAAAGAATACCAACCCAGAAAACAAATAGCGTCAAGGTCCTGGAAGAAGCATGCTCCTAAATTTAATCTCTTAAAGGATTTTAAGGAGCAAACATAAAGGCTGACAGTAAATTGTTTCCAGAAAGTCAGAAGTCTTTGTATCTAATTTTGCCAAGAACATCCCACAAATGAATTCTAAACCACTATATTTGGGTCACGTACCCATCCTAGAACAAATTATTTTGTCCTAGACCATAGGATTTCCTTAACTAGCTAAGACTGCCTGTGCCCAACCATAATGTATGGGTAGTAAGTTCTGTCACAAGATTGCCAGAGGCTGATAGCAGGCATATTGAGAGCAGGCAAGAGATGTCACATGGTCCCAAGAGGCTAGACTTGTCCTGTACTAAGAGGCCAGTGGGCTCATGCTAGTATAGGAATGGGCCACCAAAAACAAAACAAAACAATATAAACCTCCTCTCTGCTCATAATTTGATTTCTCATGGACTCTGCTACAACACATTATTTATGCTGGCTTAGCAATTATATTTTTTAGTATTATTGACATCTTGATATTTGTGTATGTGTGTGTTTTGTGTGTATAAGCATATGCACACCTGAATGCTAGGATTTCAGATATGAATCATTATGCCCAGTTTGCACAGTGCTGGGATTGTACCCAGGGTTCTGCTCATGCTAGGCAAGCTCCCTGCCCATAGAACTATGCCCTTAGCCTGCTACACTCTTGACAAATCTTCTATCTCCTTCTGAAACCTACTTGGATAATTGAATTGCTTGGTCCCTCCATGACTTCTCTGCTGTTGTGCTATCTGTTTGGAAGCAAAGGATTCATTAAAATTGGACAAAGAGCACACAGCTTCCTGTTGCTGACCAGTCAGCTTCAGCAAAAGCAGTGGTGTTGGGCTTCATGAGGCCCAGAAGTGAGGCTCAGTGTATGTTTCTGAGCCTAGGTCAAGTGTGGAGACCTGTATCTGGCCATGAGTGACTCAGCACATCCCAACCTAAACCGGCTCTTCCCAGCCACCCCTAATGTGGCAGAATATTCCTTAATCCACCTTACTCCATCCCAAGACTCCCACCCCCATCACAACCCTATATAAGTTCCTGCCTAATACAACTAAATGAGATCCTGCTTTGACAGACTCCCAACTCAGTGTGTTTCTCCTCCTGGCCAGGGGGAGGTCTTGGTCATCAACATTCGCCATCCCACTCAGCCCCAGGAAGAGACTGGCGGAATTGGTTCATCCTCAGACCCATCTGTTGGAGAACCTGGCACGTAGGGAAGGTGAGCAGGAGTTCTTGCTGGCTGAACTAAAAGTGGGCCTTTACTGAAGAAACATGTGTATTCCTAACTCATATAAATGAGCCAAAAAATAATACACAGTTTTGACAGTGATCTTTCTTTGGTGAGGCAATACCTTTAATTTTTTATTGACAATTTTTTTTAAAAAGTGGAAGGAGCATCTTTTGAGGAGGTTTTAAGGATGCAGTGGCATCCCAGACAGGGAAGGATTCATTCTTTTACAATGTCTTGTTAGCGTCCCTCCATCTGAGGAAAGTCCATTGGCAAAGCAAACTATTTTCCAAGTGTTTTTGAAAATTCTGGAGGAGTTAATTTGAGTTTTATATGGGTTTTAAACTTTTTATTTAAAGATGGACGTCTTTATATTGTCAAATGTGATTTATTTTAGAAATGAACTCACTGGAGGCTAGAATTCATTGTGTTTTCTGGGATAGATGAGCTCATCTGTTTTCTGAGTAGTCACAAATCCTAGCACTTCTTCCATCTACCCGGTGTCCTGAGACTCCAAGGCAAATGAGGACTGGCCTGAGTATTTCCAGCTATTTGAGCAAAAATGTTCTTTATCCCGTATTACTGAAAGCAAGTGTCTCAATTAATTAGAAGCTGAAAAGGCAACTCATTTGCTTCATTGATTGTGATTTATCATTTTGTGTTAAGAAAATAGAAATGTTTTAATTAATTGGCTTCTATAAATAAACACCATAAATCTAACCAAACAAATTTGTCAGCATAAGAGAATGGCCTTGTTTTACATATGTCTCTGAGTAAAGTGCTGTACCGCTCAGTTTGAAGACCCGTGATTACATTGTCTGTAAACCTTGTCTGAAAAAATATGATTCTCGGAGATGTCTAAATTGTGCTTTCAGAAGGGAAGCCTAACAACATAGAAGTCTTTGAGGAAACTGTCAAATGAGGCTTCAGAAGGAAATAGAGTTTATCAGACTGTGGAGGTCTGGTGTGTAGCTCAGTGGGGAAACTGCTTGTCTACCACATGAAATGGGTTTGCAAGGGGGCGGTGATTATAGACTGTCCTTCCATTAGAACAGTTTTCTTTTTGTGTTTTTTGGTTTTCTACTGTTGGGAACCCCATAACTCAATAGATTGAAGTCAGGGTGTTTGTGTCGGATTCTGTGTTGACATGGAGGTCATTCTGGGGATCTTACCAGGCTCAGGCATGCAATGAGTCTAAGAGCAGAACTTCCAGCATCTGGGTTCAACTGGGCTCCATTTTTTGGAGGGGGTCATATTTCATATAAGCTTTTGTTTTATTTTTTTAATGGTATGGGTATGTCAAATGGAATTCCAAGAGAACAATTCTCAATATATAAGACCTCTGTGCTTCCTGATGACCCATAGACAATCCTAATAGAAATTTGGAAATAGCATAAAGGAATGATTGTGGGAAGTTACGAGTTATTAGGTGCCATTGATATGATTTCCATATTTATAAACTATGGTTAAAGTTTGCAAAATTTGAAAATAGGAACCCTAGAATACAGGGCAAGAGAGATATTAAAATATGGCACCACTATTCTGCTTGTCTTTTTTAAAAATGGTTTTTATTGAGCTATATATTTCTCCCCTCCCCTTCTTTACTCTCCCCACCTCTCTCTTCTAGCCACTCCCATGATCCTCATGCTCCCAATTTACTCAGGAGATCTTGTCTTTTTCTACTTTCCATGTAGATTAGATCCATATATATCTCTCTTAGGGTCCCTCTTTGTTGTCTATGATCTCTGGGATTGTAAACTGTAGGCTGCTTTTTCTTTGTTGTATGTCGAAAAGCCATGTATGAGTGAGTACTTATTATATTTATCTTTCTGAGTCTGGGATAGCTCACTCAATATGTTGTTTTCTAGATCCATCCATTTGCCTGCAAATTTCAAAATCTCATGTGATTTTTTTCTGCTATATAGATGTACCACATTTTTCTTATCCATTCTTCAGTCAAGGGGCATTTATTCTGGTTCTACCTATTACAAATAGTACAGCTATGAACATAGTTGAGCACATGTATGATTGAGCATCCTTTGGGTATATACCCAAAAGTGCTATTCCTGGGTCTTGAGGTAGGTTGTTTCCTAATTTTCTGAGAAATTGCCATACTGATATCCAAAGGGGCTGTACCAGTTTGCTCTCCCATCAGCAATGCAGGAGTGTTCCCTTTACCCCACATCCTCTCCAGCATAAGCTGTCATCAGTGTTTTTGATTGTGGCCATTCTTATAGGTGTAAGATGAAAAATCGGAGTTGTTTTGATTTGCATTTTTTTCCTGATGGCTAAGGATGTTGAAGTTTTCCTTAAGTGACTTTCAGCCATTTTAGATTCCTCTGTTGAGAGTCTATTCTCTGTTTAAGTCTGTACTCCACTTTTTAAAAATGGATTATTTCTTCTTTCGATGACCAGTGTCTTGAGTCCTTTGTATATTTTGGAGATCAGAGCTCTGTCTGATGTAGGGTTGGTAAAAATCTATTCCCATTCTGTAGGCTGCTGTTTTGTCTTGTTGATCATGTCCTTTGCTTTATAGAAACTTCTCAGTTTCGGGAGGTCCCATTTATTAATTGTTTCTCTCATTTTTTATGCTACTGGGGTTCTATTTAGGAAGAGGTCTCCTGTGCCAATGTGTTCAAATGTACTTCCTACTTCTCTTCTATGAGTTTCAGTGTGGATGGTTTTATGTTGTGGTCTTTGATCCATTTGGACCTGAGTTTTGTGCATGGTGATAGATATGAATCTATTTTCATTCTTCTACATATTGAGATCCAGTTATGTCAGTACCATTTGTTGAATATGCTTTCTTTTTTCCATTTTATATTTTTTGTTTCTTTGTCAAAAATAATGTGTTCATAGGTGTATGGCTTTATATCTGGATCTTCGATTCAGTTCCATTGATCCTCCTGTCTGTTTTATGCCAATGAAACTGTTTTTAATACTGTAGCTCTATAGTAGAGTTTGAAGTCTGGGATTTTGATGCCTCTAGAGGTTCACGGATTCTATGACAAAATGACATTCTTCTTTTTACTTAATAGTTTATTAACAACACAATTTTATTCCCCCAGGTTTCCCAGTCTAGAAATTTTAAGATCATCAATACAGCAGACACAGTTTCATAAGAGTGTGCTTTCGGGTTCAAAGATTAGGTATCTCAGACTGTGTCCTTTCATGGGGAAGAAGCAATCTCTCTGAGTTCTTTCTAGAAGGCTACCGATACAAACTGTGAGGTTGAGGTCCTGAGAAGTTAGTACACTCCTTAGTTTCTCTTCCCAATAGCATTGTTTTGGGATTGCCATTTCATGATATGTTTTTCTGCAGGGGAATGTTACCCTAACATCCACAGCACAGTAATTCCTATTGTTCTTTCTTCATAGCGAGTCTTGGCTGGCACTATTATTTTTTATTTTTATTAAAAATTTCCATCTCCTCCCCTCCTCCCCTTCCCTCCCCCCCTCCACCCACACCCACACCCACACCCACACCCACACTCCCTCTCTAGGCCAAAGAGCAGTCAGGGTTCCCTCCATTATGGAAAGGCCAAGGTCTTCCCAACTCCCCCCAGGTCCAGGAAGGTGAGCATCCAAACTGACAAGGCTCACACAGAGCCTGTCTATGCAGTAGAATTAAAGCCCAGTGCCATTGTCCTTGGCTTCTCAGTCAGCCTCCACCGTCAGCCACATTCAAAGAGTCCGGTTTGATCACATGCTCCACCAGTCCCAGTCCAACTGGTCTTGGTGATCTCCCATTAGATCAGTCCCACCGTCTCAGTGGGTGAACGCACCCCTCGCAGTCCTGACTTCCTTGCTCATGTTCTCCCTCCTTCTGCTCCTCATTAGGACCTTGGGAATCTGGCACTATTTTTTCAAACTTTGGACTCTAGGCCTTAAAGTTCTATGAATCTTCTGTCTTTTCAGGGGACCTAGATGCCATATAAAGAAAGATGGACTAAAATTTACTGAATAATGAGGTACCACATGAAGAGAGGCCCACCCCCTATAACACACTTGTCAGCTCCCACCAAATGAATCCATCCACAAGAGAAGTCCCACATGATTCCACTCACCCCAAAGATTTTCATTATCTTCAGCCATCAATAGCAACACCAATGCTGTTTTGGAGACTGAATAATGGGAAAGGGGGGAAGATCAACGCGGCCAGGTGGCAGAGCTGTTGGGACACTTATTATCAGTACATCTCACTGTCGCTGGCCGGCACATCCGCGATTCTAGCTCTCCAAGCTCGTTTTCCTGGTAAGCGCCTCATGCTGCACTCTTAGAGGGTCAAGTTCACGTGTGTGGGTTGGAGGGGAAGGGGGCTACTGAGGCCCCAGCCCTAGCTGAGGAGCTACTGGAAATTGACTGTGGTTGGGGAGGCAGAATTACACGTTTTTTGGAGTGGTGTCCACTGGTAGGTTTCCCATATCTTAGTGGATGACCCCACACCTTGGCACACAGGGGCCACATTCACTGAAGTTAGTGGGTTAATAATAAAATTGGGAAAAGAAGATGTGAAAGGAGGGGAAGCGTTGTAGGGGTTCTGCATGGATGTAGACAGGCAGAGTTGGGGTAGGTATGACAACAACATTGTGTACAGCTATAAAATTTACATATGAAATGTTAAAAAAAAAATAAAAGGCCAGGTGGTGGTGGCACATGTATTTAATCCCAGCACTTGGGAGGCAGAAGCAGGCAGATCTCTGAGTTAGAAATCAACCTGGTCTACAGATTGAATTCCAGGACAGCCAAGGCTACTCAGAGAAATGGTCTCAAAAAAAAGGAAAGAAAAAGAAATTAATAAAAATAACTTACTAAACCAAGATAAATAATAGACCAATTTTTGAAAAAAAAACTGTATACACAGTAACAGGAAGTATAGCTAGCAAAGAAGAATGATTTTAGTCTCTATTAATGAAAAGTGACTCAACTAGACACTACTTTAATGTTGAGTTTTCTAGGCCCAACATTATATGTGGCACTGTTGTGGCAGCTAGTCTCGCCCTGAAGTCAGACAGCTGATCGCAAGAGGAAATCTCCGAGATGCTACAATGAAACCAGCTGCAAAGATGTTGGGCATGTTCTCCACATCCAATGCCTTTTGATTTATGCCACTTTCTGCTCACAATGGGTTTGTCTACACATGACACCATCTGAAATTGAGGCACATCTGTTGCTGCTTTGTTGTTTAATTTCTACGTCAGCGCATTGGGAGTTCATTTCCTCCTCCCCCCACCCATTACATAAAACACAGCTGAAATAACCATGCCTGAGCACGGTCAAAAGAAAGTGAGCTTAAGAGGGAGTTGTGAAACTTCGAACAAGAACGCTTTTCGGAAAAATACAAATCAAAAGCAGCTGTAGACGCTGACAGGAATCAAAGAAAGACTGCACACTTTGCTGCTGATGTCCCTTCTGAGGACACAGAACTGCATGGAGAAAGGCAGAGAGCAGATCAATACATGTCTGCAATGGCTGATGTCTCTCAGGCCTTAGCAAATGAGTGTCTGGGAAAGGAATTTTTCTTCCTTTTTTTTCCAACTAAACTGGCTGAGTACTTTGGAATGCAATGTAGCTCACAAGACATTTAACTTTCCAGGAACAAAATGTCTCCGAAGCATGTTACATCCGTAAGTCACCACCCCACTCCCAGGCACAGAATGCATGAGACCAGGACACACTACAGGTTCCTAACAAATGTGGCAGTCTCCACAAAGACTAATGACTAAATGGTTTTGGGTTACAAGAGGCTCACTTTTGATGCTGTACATTCTATGGGTTATGTGGACATGTAATAGAAAGTATCCATCATTGCAGTAAAGTCGGCAGTAAAGGGAGGTTGGCCATCTAGAATAAAATTTGACATAATTTTTCATTTTTTTAAACTATAAATTATTGATAGATTGGAATGAACCACTTTGTACATATTTGTGTATTTATAAGGTAGAATATTTAAGGCTAATGAAATACGCATTTTGGGGGATACTTATTTATGTGCCCAAATTGCTCATCAAGAAACAAACTTATTTAAAAATAAAAACTAATCTTTAATTGTGGTGCTTAGCATTTATCTATCTATCTATCTATCTATCTATCTATCTATCTATCTATCTATCATATATCTATCTATCTATCATCTATGTATCTATCTATCATCTATCTATATCTATCTATCTATCTATCTATCTATCTATCATCTATGTATGTATGTATGTATCTATCTATCTATCATCTATCTATCTATGTATCTATGTATCTATCTATCTATCTATCTATCATCTTCTATCTATCTATCATCTATGTATCTATCTATCAATCATCTATCTATCTTCTTTTAGTTGAAAAAAATTTGAGATTGTGATATAATTACAACTTTCTCCCTTTTCTTTCCTCCCTCCAAGCTCTTCTACACACTCTTCCTTGTTCCTTTACAAATTCATGGCCTCTTCTTTCATTAATTGTTAATGTAGGCATATATACATTTATGTATTCCTGGATATAACTGTCTCAGTCTGCATAATGTCACTCGCAAGTTTGTTTTCAGTGATGAGCGTTTGGTATTGGAGAGCCAATGGTTGTGCTTTTCCCCTAGGAAGACTTTTTCTTTCACTCCCAGCATCCCTTAGCTGCCTGGAGTTTGTTATGCAGGGTTGAGACCTTGTGGACATTCCTCATCTACTTTGACATGCCTGATAAACCCTCTCATATTCATGGCCTCTTTTTCCTTAATTGTTACTAACACACACACACACACACACACACACACACACAACATGCTAAATACATTTAGTATTGTTTCTGTAAAAATGATTTCAGGGTTGATCACTTGGTATTGAATAACTGATTAGAGGGCCCATCTCTGGGGAAGAATAATTTTCTACCTCTCATCATGCTAATTTTAAAACAATTTTTACATAAGCATACAAAGCAATGTGTCTTTTAAAAATATTTTATTTATGTGTGTGTCTGTGCTTGTGTATGCGTGTGTGTGTGTGTGTGTGTGTGTGTGTGTGTGGTATGTATGTATGCCACAAAGTGGATGTTGGATACCTTGAAGTCAGAGTTATAGGCATTCAGGGTTGGTGTTGGTATCCAAGCTTCCGTTTTCTGACCACTGAGCTACCTCTCCAGTCCCAGCAATGAGTTTTACTACTGCATTTCCATACACACATGTTATTGTCCTTCGTGTGTTTCTCCTTTGTGTGTCCCCCCACTCTCCTTGGCTTCTCTTCTGATTCTGCTTCTTTTATGAGTCCCTCTGCATCTGAATTCACTTCCTCCATGGAGATCTGAGCCCTCCAGAGTCATCAGTGAGGCTTAAAACCAACTTGTCCCAATCTCCATTAATCGTGATTTTAGATCTGAGCCCTTCAGAGTCATCAGTGAGGCTTAAAACCAGCTTGTCCCAATCTCCATTAATCATGATTTTCTTAATGGCATCTATAATGGAAAGTCCTTTCCAGAAGGTTTTTAATTGACTTTGGATTCATCAGAAAAAAAAATCACTTTTCTATGGCAGCCTTAGAAAAGTGTTTCTTCCAAAGAGTGAGACTGAAAAGTCCACATTGTTCCTTGATCTATTCGCTGCAGAATGGATGCTATTTTGGCAGGCATAAAAATAACATTAATCTTGTAAACACCCATCAGAGATCTTTGACGATGAGGGGCTTGCCAATGAATGGGAATCTTTTAATGCTAGGCAGTGGTTCTCCCCCACTGGGCTAAAATTATTCAGGAAACTGTATCGCAAATGGGTGTGCTGTCATTAGGATCTGTTGTTCCATTTACAGAGCATGAGCACAATGATTCTGCTTCTTAATGGCCCATGACTTTTCAGAATACCACACGAGCATGGGCACTAACTGAAACTCGTTAGACCCTGGTAGAAGAGCCAGACTTCTTACTGAATATTTAAAACCAGGCATTGATGATTCCTCTCTAGCTCTGACACCCTGTCCTAGTTTCATTTCTGTTGCTATGGTGATAAGACATATCACCATATGTGTCAGAATATGACAGCAATCACATTAGGGGAGAAAGGAGTTTATTTGGCTATAATTCCAGGTTATGGCTGCTCAGAAACTGGAAGCAGATGACATCACACCCATGGTCAAGAGTAGAAAGGAACAAAAGACTTGCATCCCTGCTTGTCTGTTCATTTCCAGTTAGCTTGGTCCTCTCTTATACTGTTCAGGAACGTTTTAGTAGGGAATGGTGCCCCTTATGATGAGCTGGGTCTTCCTATATTAATTAACGATTAAGATAGTCTCCTGCAGACTTGCTCACAGGTCAACCTGATCCTAGGTTGAGCTAAGTTGACATCTGAAACTAAGCAGAACACAGTCCTTGATCGCATCACTTTTTATTAGGAAGCTGATTTTTCTACAATGAGTGTCTGTCAGTGGCGGCACCGTCATCTGTAACCATAGCGATACACAAGATAACTTGCCAGAGCTTCAGTGTCCCTGCCCAGTGTTGTTCAGGTCACATGTCTCTTTAAAACTCCTGAGCCAACCTCTGTCAGGTCCAAACTTTTCTTCTGTAGCTTCTTTGCTTCATGCAGCCTTCATATAATTAACTGGAAAGGCTTTGCTCTGGATAGGGCTTCGGCATAGCAGAATGTTGCAGCTGATTTGACCTTCTATTCAGATTATTAAAGCCAGCGTCAGTCTCTCTCACTTGTGTGTTCATCCGAGCAACAATCCATTTTCTTTGTTTTCTCGAAATGGCCAGCCGTTTGGTGCATTTGGCCTATTTTCATCTTCTTCCTCACTTAGGTGCAACCATTTCTAGTTGTTGATTTAAAGTGAGATACACACAGTTTCCTTTTACTTAAATGCTTCGGGGCCAATGTAGGTTACTCATTGTCCCAATTTCAGTGTGATGATATATGGAGGAATAAAGAGGCCTCTGTCGAGGCAGAGAGAAGGGATATGGCCCACCCAGACAATTGTCCATTTCACACATGAGCATACACGAGCATGGTTTCTGGCAGCCCCCAGGTGATCACTAACGATGTAAAATATTACTGACCACAGGACACAGAACAATGAACAAGTTGAAAGTATTATCAGCATGCTGAAATTCAGTGTAGAGATCAAGTAAAGAAAATGGTGCCAGCGGATTTCGTGGGTGCAGGATGCCACAAACAGTAAACTTGTTAATTACACAGTGTCCATGCAGTAGAAGAGAAGGGTACACATGAAACGGCTTTGGATGCTAAAGATGGGACAAAGGCTATGTTGAAATTGAAGAGAGTCTTCAGGCCAAAGAAATAAGAGGAAAATGGACTTAAAGGCTCATGTGAATGTTTCTGTAAACTTGTTTTTTATTTTAATCACAGAACCATTTTTGACTCTATGAATGTATGATGATTACAAGTGAACAGTGGCTACGACCTCAGACCCTGAGAATCAGCCTAGAATGTACATTCCAGCAACAGTGAATTAGAAACATTGGCATTCTATGGGAAATATGGAGTGATGGTGGTTAGTATTGTTAAACTAGTCTGGATTCTTTGGAGAAATAGAGAGAGAGAGAGAGAGAGAGAGAGAGAGAGAGAGAGAGAGAGAGAGAGAGAGAGGGAGAGAGAGAGAGAGAGAGAGAGCATGTGAAAATGCATGCAATAAAATCTAATACATAATATCTTGATCACAGAAACTGGCTCATATGGTGCAAACTGGGGAAGCAGGAAATGCAACGAAATGCAATGCTGTCATTCAACTTAAGTTGGAAGAGTCAAGGACCAGGAAGTTGATCATGCAAGCCCTGTTTCTGGTCCAAAGACTGAAGAGCCAGAGGACTTACATGCAGAAAAGGGGAAAGTGCTGTTTCATCTTTAGCAGAGACAGGGAGTTAACTTTTCCTCTGCCTTTCTGTTCATCTATGTCGTCAGGGGTTTCTGCCTTCACAACCTTGGGGAAAGCCACTTACTCAACTTTGTGGGTTTAAACCCTAACTTTAATTGGAATCATCTCTCAGAGAAATCCATTCATCTGCTCCTTGGGCATGACTCAAAAGTGGGATCTAGACCCCTCATCCCAGTAGAAGGTGGTAATCATGTGATGTGTTAGAGTTGGATAGGGCCTCACATCCTGTACCTATTTTCTTGTCTGCATAAAGTGATGGAGAAGTGATGTGTTTTGCTCAAAGTCACATACTCCAGAATTAAAGAAAGCCATTATTCCCAGTCTAAACTCTGAGTGCATTGCCTACGGCCATAACCCATTCCATCTTGGGTTGTGATGCCAATGTTCAGAGTGTTCACAAGCCAGTGCCTTGCTCTGGGTACAGGCCTTGAGACTGAACACCGGTGTGCTTAGATGTTTTTAAGCCATTTACAAAGTTTATTGCCTATACTTATTTGTTATATCTTCAAGTTTATGATTTACAAACATGGAAAGCAAGTTATGATTTTTAAAACCCATCAGAATAATTATGGTCGGGAGTTTTAGATCTCTGTCTGCATCGTGAAACTCACTCCCAATGAGAGACACAGATTTTTCAGCTTCTTTCCTTTTACAAAATACATTTTTTTTGATGAAAAGATATTTCACGGCCCAAAGCCTCCAGTGCTTCAGACTAGTTTTACACATAATTAGCCCCTTCAAAACCAATGTCAGCTGTGTAATGGAGAGATCTTCCCCACGAACCTTCCCATTTGGATGAAATATGGGATACATATGACATGTTCAGATAAAGACTCAATTCTGGAAGCAGAATTCCTGGAAATTGGGCATCTGGGGCTCAGGGGGCTTGGTGTGTGCCTCTCTGTCAGATTGATGCTGGTCTTTTGGCAGACTGCAATCAAAACCGGAGAGGGCTGAAAATGCCTATCAAAAAAAGACTATGATGAGCCACGTCGGCCCCACTCACCACGGAAATCTGGGAGTCGTCTTTGGAATGGCTTTCGGGTGATAATCTACCTCGTGTTTTTGAAGTTCCCATCGTGAGGAAAACATTCAAGTCTGTACTCTAAGTGATGAATTGTCTCATTATAGACCACGGGGGGTGAAATCTGTGGTTCTATCTCCTGCTGGGTCAGACCCTCCTCCCCTCTCCCTGTATCCTATACCACTGTTGCTTTATAAGGCTTGTCTCCATTGTTCTATGTGGTCGTCTGAGAAACTGCTGTGTTCCTCGGGTCTGAATTTTTCCTGTTGTTTTTCTGCCTGGGCTCCTGGGGTCTGCTCTGCTCGCCTTAGATGGCCTTTGATGTCCCTTAGGTAATAGAGCCCAGACTTGTGGAAAGCATACTGAAGACTGATTTGAGGTCAGGCGCTTTTTCCAGATGATGGGCATCTCTCAGTGTGAACAAGACTCTTCTCTCACTCTAGCTGTTAAGGCTCCAGGGAGATTCAAGAGACCTATGCCCACCTGCACCCTTGGGACTCCAGTTCTTCCTTAAGTTCCCACTGCGCCACTTCTCTCAATGTTTGACCCGCTCACTGACTGTGTGCGAATCCCCAAGCAATCTCAAAACATTTTCATGGCATTTTGGCTGTTGGTTTTATGAACTCAGACAAGTATATTCCCTACTGTTCAATTATTAATTTAAGATTTTTCTAAAAGTTTATTCTTTTCAAATAAACTTAAGAGGGAGAGTGTTATTGCTCTTTATGACATAAAGTCTATATTATTTTCCTTCATTCAAAGTGTTGCTGGGTGGTGGTGGCACACACCTTTAATTCCAGCACTCAGGAAGCAAAGGCAGGCAGATCTGGGTAAAGAAAATCATAAAAATCAAACATTGTTATTAAATTTTAATGAGAAACAAAAAAATGTTTCTAGAAGTCTTATTCATCATAGCCTTAAATTAGAAACAATTCACTATGCAGATAAGAGTACAATAGATAAAGAAGTGTGGTATGTCCATGAAATAAAGTACTATACAGCAATAAAAAGAAATAGCTCATTTGTTAAAACACTCAACTAGGTGCCTCTCAAAGACATGATGAAAGTAAGAAGGCTATGCATTCCTTCTCTTCGTATAAAAGCACGAATCAGAAACACTCATCTCTGAAAAACACAAGACAGGATGGTAATAAGAACCAGAAGTGGGTCTTGGTTGGGAAGGGCCACAAGAGTACTGGGTAAAAGAAATATTCCATATTTAAATCTGTATAATGGCTATATCAGTCTGTTCATTTACTCATAAAAACTCAAGTGATGAATTCTGGATTAGTGCAAGTTATTCATATTAAATGTCAAAAATAAAATCCCTGTGGTTTATGACTGAATGTCTTTGCATCTGAGATCTGCTCTCCACAAAAACAAGGGTAGTAAAGACTAAATAGATGTTAGGGATGTAAACACACCAAACTGAGACCTATTTCTTGGGCGTCAACAGCAGGGAGAATGGGCATCTTTCTTCTTGAGGAGATGTGGTGTGATCAGCATGGCATCCACATGCTATCTGATGTCATCGCTTGACCTCATCATGACAATCAGTTCAGATTGGGGGGAGATCACTACTGCATTTTTTCCGCTTGTTTTTTTTTTTTTATGATGAGCACCACTCTTTTGACATCTTTGTGAAGTCCATAGGCATGAAGATCTTTAGCAATGCTTCCCGATACTTTCTTGTAATCATTCCAACAGTTTTGAGATCCTTTTAGAGGGGGAAGGGTGGGAACAGATGCTTGAAACACACGGATGGTTCACACTCCTGGCCATGGAATTATTCTTTAGCCCAAGACAAGGCACCTCCCACTTCTGAACTCTAGATGGTTGGGGATTGCAAGTAGCCTAGGGCACTGTTCCCTAGCTATACCACTTTCTTTCCATTAGAGTCTCAAGTCTCTAAGATGGTAATGGAATATAATGATAATCATAACAGAAAAAATGTAAACACACACACACACACACACTCACAAATATATGCGTGCGTGTGCTGCATTGCCTACTTTATTTCTATGCATTTCATTGCATGAAAGTTTGATCTTCACACTCCCCAAGCATCTGTTTTATGGCATGTCCAGAGGTGCAGCTTGGTCTGTATGCTAATGAGAGATGCAAACTTGAAGGAACTTTGGGCACAAAAAAAAATCCATGAGCAGTCTTCACTGTTGTCTTCCCTTCTCCACAGAACCATCCTAGGACTGGACCTTTGATCTGGCCTAAAAGTGGGGAGTAAGAAGATACAACCTTGGTCTCCCTTAAGTTCTAAACTACTTCAACGTTCACTTTTCTATGATAATATGATGTAATGGATGTAAAACAACAAAAGCTCACAGATTTTTACAGCTTTATAATACAGACAAAGTGACAAAATAAAGCCTCATTAAATATAAATTTTGGCATTCATTGGAAAATGCATTTAGTTTGGATTTTATACATGAGAACCCATACAAAGAACCTGACAATGGATTTAGTATATTATTTATTTTGCCAGAGAAATGCATTTTAATGGGAAATTTACTTCCACAATAGGGGTGCAATTAGCAATGAAATTTTCATTTAAAGGGGAATCCTTATTCCCAATAATACCACATGGTGAGCCATTCCTTCTACTTTTCAAACTTCCCTTCTTGTAAGTGTGGTCTAGGATAGTTTCATTATTTCCTGACATTAGCAGATCATCAAACTCTTCAATCTCTTAAAAAACAAAACAAAACAAAACCAAAACATTGGAAGAATTGCAAAAAGGACAGATTTTCATCTCAAGCTTTCTTTTCCTCTTTCTTTTCCCAAGCAAATCTCACTGGGAAAGGCATGGTTGATGATTGCCATCTTATAAAGGCCAAAGGCTACAAAATGTCAACTGGAAAATAGATGGTCACTGAGGATATTATGGAAGTGTCTTCTAAAGTAATCGATGTTCATCAAATTACCTACTCCTTGTTTTTATATTGTATCATAAATAAATAATTTGAAGAAAGTAACAACCTGGCAAAAGCACATCCTAAGAGTTAGAAACAAATATACAATTAATCATTTCTTTATAGAGAATGTCAGCTAGGACCATTTATAGTTAAATGAGAATTAATTGAGACAGTGTATTTGGGGGCACTGAGCTTCATGTGGCACAGCTAGGTGCTTAGTCAATGCATCCAGTGTTATTGCATACGAAGGCAGAAGTTGTTTTGCGGGCACCATAGTCACAGAACGACTAAAATATTCATTCTTCCAAACATTTTGCCTAGAGCATAGAAATGTATTGAAGTTTTGTAGTTTATCCAGAAAAAAACCATTGTGCTTTTATTATAAAAATGTTATTTAATATGGGTATCTATATTGTACATCTGCAAACCCAAAGATAAGAGTTAATCTCGGCATGGCAGTGGTTTGATGTTTTCAGGTAGAAAAGTGAAACTTGCACCCCAGTTAATATGCTGAGGGAGCTTCCGGGGCATTGCCACATTAGCACTTGGGGTTTTGGTAATTCAGATTTTATATTCTTAATTACTTATTTATTTAGAGACAGGGTCTTAGGTAGTTCAAGCTGTCCTTGAATCTGATGTAGCCAAGCCTTGAATCCTACCTCCATTTCTCAAGTGCTAGGGATATAGGCATGTGGCTTTACCTTTAGTCAGCCCAATGCTCTTTGTGTGTGTGTGTGTGTGTGTGTGTGTGTGTGTGTGTGCATGCTTGTGTGTATTATGTGGGCATGTGTGTAGGTATTCACATACGTGTGTATGTACACATGCAAGTATGTTTGTGTACATATGTGTGTATGTGCAAGCATGGACATTCATGTACACACACATGGAGGTCAGAGAGCAACCTTGGGTGCCATCCTCAGCAACACCATGTCATTTGAAATATGTTTTATGAAAGAAATAGCCCCAAGGCATAGGGACCATCATAGGAGAAGGGGTGGGAAGAATGCAAGAGGCAGAGGTTAGGAAGGACTGTAGCAAGATCGTGTCTTTTGGAGGTGACAGGGCTGTTGTACTCAGGAACTCACAACAGCTCCGGTCACCTGCGCAAGATCTTTGCAATATCAAACTAATTAGCATTCTAGAGCAAGGATAGTGAGAGACTTAGCGCCCCACCCCTATTGAATCTATTGAAAGTTGATGGTTGCTAGGAGAAGGGGTGTCTTTTTTTTTTCAGACAACCTAAACTAACGATAGGTTGCCCGTGTTCCAGCAGGTGGACACACACCCATGCCCATGTAGTCAATACTAGCTGGACTCTGGGTTACAGAAACAAAAGGCTTATGGCTACCCTTTAGCTCTTGTCCACACTTGTCCATGTCTTACAGTACACTGAAATGTATTCGCACAGTCGGAGACAAATACGCCAAGGACGGCGAGTCTCTGATTGTCCCTCAGCACTCTCTGTTGTGTCCCTGGAATGGCACCCTTAGGCACACACTGATGCGCCTCAGAGCCTGACCTTCGGGAGGGTTTGTGTCGAAATCTTCTTGGAAACCTGTGTTCTCTGCTAGTGACAATCTGTTCCCAACTATCTGCGGTGCGGCCGTTCTTTTCAGACGTGCCTCATTTCAACTTTATGGGAGCACTAACTATCCTCAAAAGCACACATTAAAAAGCCACACTTGTAGCAGGCGAGGGAGAAGCAAAGTCCTCATGTGCTTTTAGTAGCCTTGGAAAGAAATGACAGAAATTAGGCTCCCTGTGTAGAGCCCCGTCTGCAGAGCTGCTTTCTGTATTATTCCCTGCGTGAAGACATGAAACAGGAATAAGGTAGCCAGCTGATGGACACTGGTACAGCGCTTGTCTACGGAAGGAGGGTGGCAAACATTTGACCACATCCAGAGACATCCTTGAGTCTCACAACACCGGGTCAGCTATTGACATCTGGTCAGTAGAGGCCAAGGTGCGGTTAAAAATCTGATGTCAAAACAGCCCCTCATAATAAGGACTGATTTGGCTCTAGACATCAGTGTTGCTGAGGACAGGAGACACTACATCCATCTTTATCAGGATGCTCACAGTTCCACTGACTCTGTAGCTCAGTTTTCTTGCTAAATGGCGCAGAAAACTCAGTTTCTTCCTATAAACTTTCTGTTTCCAGGAGGGGAGGTGGAGTGGGGAGGGTAGAAGTGATGTTCTCAAGGAAAGAAAATAGGGGATGAAATCAACTATAAACAATCTCTTCTGCCAGCCACTTATTACTTTACATGGTTTACATCTAATATTAAGTACAACTCAGTGGAGCGGCTAGTACACAAGACACAGTCAGATTCAGAGTGCCGTCAAGGTCATGGTCATGGAGTTAGCATGGGTCCTGAGCTGGGACTTATGTGGCTGTGCTCTTTTATAGAAGGGAGTAACAGAGGAGAAACAGCTTCTCCGAGAGCTTTGTGCCTAGAATCTGGTGCATAGATCAGTTGTAATCATATTACAAGGTCTCCTGTGCCCACTTTCCCATGGTTTGGCTGGACATTGTCACTTAGGCATTTAGTCAACATCTGTGCTGCCAGGAATTTTGAATGCTACATAACTCAGTATTGTTACAACTTTTACTGTCTCTGAGCTGCCAATAATTTTTAAGATGCATTATTTATGTATTAGTAAGAAGCAAAGTCTCTTGCTTTGATTTAGAAGACACTGCTAATTCATAATAATGTGTATGTGCATATATATATTAATGCATATATATATATATATATATATTAATGCATCTAGCAGGACAATGCATATGAGAACTGGCTGCTCTGGATGACACGAGGCTATGTTGTACAGAACCCAGTGTATCCTGAGATCTGTCCCAGGACCTAGGAAATAAAGAAGGAAACCATCAAGCTAAATTCAGGAATTACAGGACCTCTGAGAAGGATGTTGACTGAAAAGCTAGGAATAATCTTCATCAGACATTTCAAAGCTAAATGAGGGGCCTGATAAAGTATTAAACTGCTACAAGAGAGTGTTCTCTGTGTTTGTGACAAATGCCACCATGTTCCCTCATCAAATCACTCGGCATTCTAGTTGGAAGTTGACCAGGGTCTCTGGCATGAGGACTTCATAATAAACACTGCTGATTTTTTGACCTTGTCATTCTACTTTCTGAGACAGCATCTTGAGAGAAGGAGCCATTTGTTTAACATTTGTGTATTCGCCCTTCTTCTGCATCAGATGCTCCTCTGGACACTGGCACAGGGAGCATTGCAGGACATAAATAGGAATGTGCGGCAACTAAAGCCACCTTTTTCCTGCCAGGCAGAAATGAAGACTGAGACAGGCAAGACCTTCTTCCGTTGCAGTTTATATTCAAACAGGAAGGGGGACAGGCAGATAACAAGTATAAGTAACAGGCATTGGTCTGGACTACACAGAAATGTAGCATTGCGAGTTTCTGGAAAATTACTTTAGAATGGCTTTAAATAACATCCTAACCAACATTCCTAGCTATGAACTGATCTGAATGATGGACAACACCAGACCTGGGCAGGCATTTCTGGAAGAGGAAGAAAAAACAGTAGTAAAAGGCCCCAAAGTAGACTCACTAAGTTTTACACATTAACTATATGTGATATGTTACATGGTTCATGTGTATGAATGTATATGAATAAACAAACATACATATCCACAGACATACATAAACATGTCATGCAATATAACAGACTGCCTATATGATAGTAGTTCCATCGATTCATTACTTAGTAATGATGTCATACCACTACAATGTCATAAGTTCATAGGAGATGATGTTTGTGTTGATCCTGGCATTATGAGACTTATCTCATTGCTAGTCATTGTACATAGAAGTGTGTACAAAATAAAAGAAACTTCCATCAGCGATAGGTGTTTGGGTATTTCTTAATGTGATATTGAGGTCAGAAGTCATCATCTTCTTTCCTTGTACTGTTAATTATTTCTTCTTCTTGATCTTCACACCCTTATGCAATTTCTTCACCTTTTTTTATTGGGGTTGGTGTAGTGACTTACTTCTAGTGAACAGGATATGATAAAAATAGCTACATTAGGTTACTAAAAATGGTGTCTTCAATTTTCTGTCTCCTCCTTACCATCTTCTTTGCTTGTCCCGATAAAGCAAGCTACCCTAATATGATCTGTTCTACGGGAAGAGAGTGTCGGATGGCCAACAAGTGAGAAAATGAAACTCTTATTCCAACAATTTGTGAGGAAGTCAATCTTGATATCAAACTAGTTTAGCCTAGCCTGGATTCCTTACCCACAGAAACATACAAGCCAAATGTTCATTATTTTAAGCCATGAACTTTTTGGGGGGGGGATCATGTAATTTGCTGTACAGCAAAAGACAGATAGTTATTATACAACATTGGGCATAGTGAGAGAATGAATGAATGAATGAATGAATGAATGAATGGAAGCGCTTCAGAGATAAAAGATAGACACAAATGTTTGCCCTGGAGTAGATCAGTGGACAGTGAGATGTGGTGGGAAATCACATAACTGTCAGGAGCTTACCTTGAAAGGTACAAAGATCCTCATTATAGCAGCAGTAGGGCTTGTGATATGGCTCTATGATAAATGAGGCAAGAGTTCAGATCCCCAGATCTCATGTAGAAAGCTGGAAAAGTAAAGCAGCAACCTTGCAGTCTCAGCAATCAGGAGGTAGAGACACGGATCGCTGGCACAAGCTGGCTGGTTAGACTAGCTTTTCTATGAGTTCTGGGTTCACCTGAGAGGACCCCCACAATAAATAGTGATCTAAGTAGACATCCAGTGTTAATGTTGGACCTCCTTTCCCATTCACACACAGGTACATGTGTACCTGAAAAATGCATGTGAACCTACACACAAATGCACACATGCATATACTACACTACACACACACACACACACACACACACACACACACCTCACAGGGCAAAAACACGTAGTAATGATTTTTTAAACAAATACCTTGTGGTAGAGTCAAAAATTGCCCCTCTGTAGGCCCTAAGAAGTTGCATGTTATTTAAAAATTAGTGACAAGAGAGTTTGTTTACTGTTTACTGGTGGATAAGCAGAACAAAGTTATAGGACACACACACACACACATATATAATCTATAAGACTATGGATATGTGCATAAAAATAGTGGTGCTGTTTATTACCAAAATGTTAACAGTGGTTGGCTCTTGAGATTAGAAATGGAAGCCAGATCTGTTCACTTCTCTGTGCTCTTGTGTTTTGCAATGAGAATTTTGAAATATGAAATCAGTAAAAAAAACCCCTTGCAACCAAAGTGGGACTTTGCTATGTACTCCCTCTGAAAGTGAACTGGAAAGTTGATGTGGTCCTCTTTGTTTGTTACTTACCTATTACAACCTGACACTAGGAGACTGCAGAATTTTGTGGCTTTGTTGATGTGCAGTGGTTTGAATGAGAAGGGCCCTCATAGGCTCATAGAGAGTGGCACTGTTAGGAGATATGGCCTTGTTGAAGTAGGTGTAGCCTTGTTGGAGGAAGTATGTCACTGGGGGATGGGCTTTGAGGTTTTAGATGCTCAAGCCAGGCCCAGTGTCACTCTCTCTTCTTGCTGCCTGCTGATGCAGATGCAGAGCTCTTGGCTCTTTCTCCAGCACCATGTCTGCCTGCCTGGGTGTGTCCCACCATGCTTCCTGCCATGCTGACAATGACCCACACCTCTGAATTGTAAGCCAGTACCAACTGAATGTTGTCTTTTCTAAGAGTTGTTGTGGTCATGGTATCTCTTTGCAGTCGAATACATGGGAAAACCCAGAAGTGCACTAACCAGGACTGCTTGGGACAACAGCTGTAGACTGTCCTCTCTGAGGTATGCCTCTGGTAGGTGACAGCAAAGGAGCAGGGCTTCTCTGAGATGCTTGTGTTTCCTAAGCCAGGGGAAGAGTAGGCAGAAATTCTGGAAAAGTCTCTCACCTGAGTCTCTCATCAGCCCTAATTTTAAATGCTGATTCATAAGGCAGCCTTTAAAAATAAGAAAATCCTGCCTTTTTTCCCCTTGGTAAAGATCTTAGTAAAGATTTCTTGGTTTAATCTTGGTGACATTATTTTCTAAAGGCATTTTGGAAACCTCTCTTCCCATGACAAAGAAAGCTTATTAAAGAGTCCTTATTAATTTGTAAAGGTTTCTTCTTTTCTTTTCTTGTGTGTGTTATGAGGATATATATGTTCATGCATATATAAGTGTGGAGAGCAGAGGTAAGCCTCATGTGTCCTCATTAGTTGCTTTCCACACTATTTTTTTGAGATAGAGTCTTCCCATTTTTTTTTATGAGACAGAGGAGACTCTCCTTGAACCCGGAGATCACTAATTTGGTTTGACCAGCTACCCATAGAGATCCAGAGGCTCTCTTGTCCTCAGTGTTAAGATTATGGGTCCACACCTCTGCACCCATTTTTTCCACATGGTTTACTGGTGATCTGAACTCAGGTCTTTACACTTGTATGGCAAGCATTTCACTGACTGAATTATCTACCTCTTTCCAATTTTTCTTATGATAGTCTAGTACAGAGAGAAGAAATTATTTCTTCAAAAATGAGAGCAGATTTCACTTAAATACACTGACCCACTTGCTAAGCTCCATATGGACCCTTAATACACTGGCTTTTAAAAAATAGCTAGGTCATATTTGCATTGTATTATAGAAAATTCAATTGTAAGTAAAGAAATGTATTTTCTTTCTCTATTTCAAGTTGGAAGCATACTTGATTTTGAAAAATATTCTATGTCTAATGAGAAACAAAACCACAAATAATTCACTCTCAAATTCTTTTCTTCTTTCTTTCTTTCTTTCTTTCTTTCTTTCTTTCTTTCTTTCTTTTATACAATTCTAACTTAACACTGTCAGTTGTAACTCAGTGGCCTCTGACACAATGGAACAGGGAACAGAAAGAAACACACAGACTTTGAACATCAATATTGCACCTTTTCTCTTACACTTATTTTGAAGATAATGCTTCAGAATCCTTGTTAAAAGCCTGCCTTCCCCTTTACACACCGTGAAGATACTCCAAGGTCACTGTAAGGATAGACCCTGGCAATTCTTCCTATCTTACACACCTACTACTCTAGTCCATTTTCACCAAGCTAATGATGACATCTGTAGTGTTAAACATGTTGCCTGCAGTAACTTCATGGTGGGAAAACATTACCCAGAATTTCCTTAATATAAACCCAAAACTAAAAAGAGAGGCACCATCGGCCTTTCAAGGTTTCTTTAATTGGCTTGTCTTTCCCAACAGAGGTACAGCCAATGGTCAAGTCATGTGAATCCATATTCAGACAAGGAGGATCAGATAAAGCTGCTTTGAGGCACACTACCCAATCTGTTTTGTGTGTGTGCATGATGGTGCATGTGTATGTAGCTGAGTATGCACATCTACATATACGTGTGGGCAAGCCAGAGAACAACTTAAAAATACTGTGTCCTAGAGGGAGGCGGGATTATATGAGCATGCAGGAGGTAAGGAGGTTGGGGAAAGTGTCAAGATCAGGACAGAAAAACCCACAGAGTTGAGCTTGTGGAGGCTCACAGGCTCTGGACAGAAAGCTATGGATCATCATGGGACTGATCTAGGCCCTCTGCATTTGGCTGACAGTTGTATAACTTTTGTGGGGCCCCTAGCAGTGGGACAGGACCTGCCCCTGATGCGTGAAGTGGTTCTTTGAACCCTATAGCCTATGCCGGGACGCCTTGTTCAGCCTTGATGCAGGAGGGAGGAGCTTGGTCCTGCCTCTACTTGATATGCCAGGCTTTGTTGATTTCCAAAGAAGACCTTACCCTTTCTGAACGGAGACGGAGGAGGAGGAGAAGGTGGGGACTGGGGTAGAAGGGAGGTGGGGAGAGGAAACTGTGGTTGGTATGTAAAATAAAAGGAAGAAAAAATTAAAAGGGAAAAATGGGTTTAAGCCAGGCCAGGCATTCAAAACTAAAACAAACAAAACAAACAAACACGGTGTCCTGTGAGACAGGATCTCTCATTTTCCTGGATCTGATCAATTAGGACAGAATGGATGCATGACCAGAAAACCCCAGGAAGCCTCCTGTCTCTGTCTCCCCAGAAATCTTTCTGTGACTCCTGGGTCTTATTTGTGTTCTGGAGACCAAACTCACATCTTCATGTTTGTAGTGCAAATGCTTCACCACCTGGGCGCTGTTTCAGTCCAAGTTTCTGGATCTGGGCTTTGTAAGTACGAATTATCTGTGTGGAAAGATGCTACCATGTGTCCCACATACATCATATATGTGTCCAGGCCTGCCCCAGAACGCTGGTTTTCCTCCAAGGCTTCTTGGTTTAGTATATGGAAAATGTGACAAAATCCAGGCTTCTATTTGGAAAAAAATTAAAGTGCATCACGGTCGTTCTCATTGCTCTTGGTGCAGGACACTTTAATGTCCTTTTTAGCTTAGCATTTCTTGAGACAATCTTACTCACAAGGGTAGGGCGGTTTCCAACACATGGAAACTCAGTGACAGTCGCACGCTGTTCTTTTCTGTTTAGCCAGTGGGAAAACCAGTATTAAATAGAAATGCTTTCAAATGCATGAACAACTTTCTGCATTTTAAGCTCTCACCCCAATGTCATTATTACAGTGTTAAATGATGATTTGTAAAATGGCAGTCTTGATGGAAAGATGGCTCTGCAGGTAAGAGCAGTTTCCATCAAAGCTGACAACCTAAGTTCAACTCATAGGATGGAGAAGAGAACTGACTTCGTGACCTCTGACCTCCACATGATCATTGTGACATGCGTGCACATGTGCGCACACACGCACATACACCCCACAAATAAATGTTTTAAAAAGCCTAAACAAAGAATGAACTACAAGATGGTGCTTGCCTACAGATCCTTGGCAAAGCCTCCTTCCATCCCTCCCTTCTTCGGTCCCTCCCTCTTTCTTTCCTCTTTCAGCCATCCTTGTTTCCCAATTACAGAGTTTCACAGATGAGTGTCCCTTGCTCTCTCTTATCTTTCCTATCTTGAGCTCACAATTGTGATTCATTTTCTGTTTGTTAGACTGCTTTTTTTCAAGAATTATCCTGAAGCACAGCATTTGTCTGCTGCATTCTCAGAGTCCTTTCAAGCCACCACAGATAAGGGATATATTGATTTTACAGTCATTTTGGTTAGTGGGCTGTGAAGGGAATTTCATTTTCCTGTAACTTTGAAATATTGCAGAGGGGACGTCTGATGGAGTCCTCTTGCTGGAAGCCACTTTGTTATTGTTGTTGTTATTTCTGTCTAGAAGGTGGCAACATTTTCCAATTTGTTTTCAGTCTTTGAAAAATCTGGCAGTATATACCTAACAAAAGTATGGCTATATTCTTGTCAAAGCCATTTGTGCTTTCAAATCTCCTCTTCTTCCTCCTTCTCTATCTTTGGTTTTGAGACAGTGTCTTGCTTTGCTGCCCTGGCCCTGGAACCTGGTAATGACATGTATCCCAGAATGTCCTAGAAACTTGTCCTGCCCCAGTCTCACAAGGACGAGGGTTACAGGCTGAGACACCATGCTCCTTTGAGCTGATCGGTCTTCTGGGGAAGTAGCTTACTTCTGGGAGCAGTTTAAATACTATATTTTATGCTGTGTGTGTGTGTGTGTGTGTGTGTGTGTGTGTGTTTCTAGAGCGTGGACTGAGCATGGGTTCTTCAGGCTAGGCAAATGATTTACCTCTGAGCTCCATGCTCAGCTTTCTGATGACTCCCTTAACAGGTTCTCTCTGCATTTTTCATCTGCTTTTGCTTTGAAGTTCAAGTATTAGAAATAACCATCTCCCAATTTTGTTTTCCAAAAATCAAGTTTTTTCTGCCCATTTAAGGAAGTTGTTTTCATCTCAATATCCAATATGTCTTACATACTCTTTCTGCATTGAATTTATGCATTCTCCAGAAATTCTATCTCATTAGAACTAGTTCAGTTTTTTTTTCCTCTTTATTCCTATGACCGTCAACCATATGATTCTTGCTTAATGATTCAGGTTCAGGTCTAACTAAAAAGACTCAATATTGCAACAAGAGTGAGGTGGCAGTCTGGCTGATCCCAAAGAGGCAGTATAAGAAACCCATTTTCTCCCTTTCCCAGGACTGGGAGTAGAGACGATTAACTCTGTTAGTTCAATACATGGGGGATCTGGCACACATGATCTCTGAATGTCTTCTTCCTATGCAGGGTCCAGAGACCTCCAGAGTCAGGTTCTTCCAATGCGATGGTGTTAGGACTGTTGAGGCTTGCTTATTTCTGTTACCAGGTCAGCATCCAGCCTACAAAAGGAAGTATGCTAAAAGATCTCCAGTTACTTATTTAGTGATCATTGCTAGTTTATTTAAATCTCTTACGTCAAGTTAAAATATAGCCGGTCTGCTTGTTAACTTCAGCAGGAAAGTGGGTAAGTTGGGGCTGGAATTATACTGAAGAAGCATGGAAAGTAATCAGGCGTATTTTGTTCAGAATTCCTTTCTCTGGGACAAAAAACCCCAGCCTTTCTCAGGATAAGGATTTGTGTAGGCATCATGTAGAAATTGCTTGGTATGGAATCTTCTGACATATAAACCATGAACTCCATTCACATCCCACTAACATGGTAACTGATGTTCGCAGTGGCACTCTGGAGACACTGTGAGATTGGAAAGGACTCTCCATCTTGCTCAAGAAAGGCCAAATTATCTGAGCGCAAGCCCCACTGTCATTGGATGTGACACTATTCAGACACTTGGAAAATGTAAACTCAAGGATGATTTCCATGGTAACGTGATGAGCACCAGACAGTTTGATGAATGAGAACACTCAACAAGAGTAGTTGGGAGAGTTTGTGGGTTATTTCTGTGTCAGGTCAAGAGGAGTCATTCTAAGCCTTATGCAACAGCACAGAATATATTTTTTGAACTGTATGATATTATATAACCGTCAACATTTATGAATGTCAGAAAGTTGACTTGAAGCTGGTGCGATTTTGCTTCTTCCCGTGTGCATAGGTTTTTCCTACTTCACTCTGTGTTTATTCACTGATTCAAAAGGACTTCTCAGTTTTCAGGGCAGTGACCTCTTTTTATGACTGTAGTGTTAAGATTGGAGCATCCCTCTCAGCTTTAATTTGCTGATCTGAAAAATTAATGTTGGGAGATAAAATATTTGCAACATGAACCTAGAACTTGATTTAATGACAATGACATTAGACACTTTGTCGTGTTATATAATAAAAGATTCTTTGTTCAAAAGTAGATATGTAGTTGAGTCCATAATTTCTTTCATTGTATAGCTTCAAGCAGAAAAGATAAAGATTCTCTTTTCACAAAACATTATCTGTAACACTTAGGCTTTCAACTAGAATGTGTCTTATTTATTTTCTTTGCTTCTATGTTTTTTAGACTTAGTTTCTAATATGGAGAAAGTAGAAAAAATGACTCTCAGATTTATAGTTGGACTGATAAACATGTTTCAGAAAGTTTTGTGAACATGTATGTTAATTGAAGCATATTTTTATGGTGATGCTCTAATATTCCTTCTTTTATTTGACTTCAAACCAAAGCTTCTCCTTCCTCCCCTCCTCCCAGTTCCTCTCCCCCACATCCTCTCTACACTTCCTCTGTATCCACCCCTCCTCCACCATTTCTCTTCAGACTCAGAGGGGCCTCCTATGAATATTCGTCAGCCAAGGTACACCAATTTGCAGTGAGACTAGGCTCTTCCATTTCTATTAAGGCTGGATGAGTCAATCCAGTAGGAGGAATGGGTCCCAAAAGCGGGCAACAGAGTCACAGATGGCCCCTGCTGTCACTGTTAGGAGTATCACAAAAAGAAAACATTATATAACTGTAACATATGCAGAGGGCCTAGTTCAGTCCCATGCAACATTGAGTTAGTCTCTGTTAGCCCCTATGAGCCCAGTTTAGTTGGTTAGTTTAGTTTAGGGTTAGCTTGTGGTGTCCTTGACCCCCTGGCTCCTATAGTCCTTCTTCCTCTTCTTCCATAGGATTCTCCAAGTTCTGCCTGATGTTTGGCTGTGGGCCTCTGCATCTATTTCCATCAGTTGCTGGGTGAAGCATCTCTGGAGAAAGTTGGGCTAAGCACCTACCTATAAGAATAGCAGAATATCGTTAGGAGTCATTTCATTGACTTTATTTATTTATTTATTCATTTATTTATTTTTGCCATTTGTGCCAGTGGACGGGGTGGGGTAGGGTGGAGGATGGGAACAGGAAGGCTCAGGTTGGGAAAGAATGGAGGGAGAGAGTACTGGGGAGACAATTGGAATCTGGGGGCATCTCTGCAATGAGCTAGAAACCCACAGCAATGGAAACTCCCAGGAATCTATGAGAGTGACCTAAGATTCATAGCAACAGGGGTATAGAGCCTGAATTGGCCATCTTCTGTAACAAGGCAAGATTTCCAGTGGAGGGATTGGAACACCAACCCCACCACAAACTCTTTGACCTACAATCTGTCCTGCCTACAAGAAGTGCTGGGGTACAGATGGCACAGAAGTTGTGTGAGTGACCACCTAATGATGGGTCCAGATGGAGACCCATACTCTAAGAGGGAGCTTACTCACCCCTGAGGGCCAAGATCCAGAGGCAGGACACCCCAGAGACCTATGATAGAACCAATATTTATTTCTATTTTTTGTTTTTCTCCTGAATTCAAAAGATCAACTTAGCCTGTGTATGTGGCGCACTGGTAGAGAGCTTACCTAGTGTGAGAGAAGGCTGGGTTCAATCCCCAGCACTTCAAAGGAGAACAGAAAATCAAAACCAAGAACCAAGTTGCATTAAGCTGGGAGACAGCTCAGATGGTAAAACGCCCCCTGTGCAAACATGAGGAGCTGAGTTCAGATCTGCAACCCTCCATGAAGGTACAGGAAACCCTGGTTTTGCAGGAAAGAGGAAGACAGATGGTTTCACAGAGCTTGCTAGCCAGCCAGTCTAGCCAATTGGTGAGCTCCAGGTTCAGTGAGAAGCCCTGTCCAAAAACGCTAAAACTAAAACAAACCAAAGAAAAAATAAACAGAGAGCAATATAAGAAGATACCCAACATGAACTAAGTCTCCACACATGCATGTATGCACACATACATACACATGTGTCATGTGCATGTACACACGTGCGCACACGCATGCACACACACGCTACACTCTGACAAACACAGTACAGCCTTAAATTCAACAACCTATTTTGCTTTTTAATTGGGATGTATATGAGGAATCTTAAATATTGTATATCTAAGTAGAAACAAGCTTCCTACTAGCAATGTTCTCTTCTAAGTAGTGTCCACCTGGAAACTCACATTGTGACCTTGTTTGAAACAGGGTTCTCTGGTATTTAATTAAAGCAGTAGTCTCAAAGTGAGAGCATCCTTGGTTAGGATGTGTACCAAACACTGTACAATCATCTTCTAAGTGTTATGAGAATACAAAGACAGGGGGAGAGACTGTGAAGATCAAAGTGAGCAACAAAATGATGCTTCCACTAGTCAAGAGATCCTAGGCCCCCGGAATCTGGAAGAGAAGAGGCATCTACCCTGGAGTCTTTGGAAGGGATCTGCCCGATCAACACCATGGTCTTAGGCTTCCACTAAAATAGTCAATTTCTAAAGCTTTTAAGCAATCTGATTTCTTACACCAGTTTCAGAAAACTGATATACCATTTTCCCCTGAACTTGTTATATCCCAGTCTTTCTTCCAAATGATTGCCCATTCCCAACAGGGTGATTGCATTTAAGGTAGCTCCCAAAAACATTGGAATTCTGGTTGACTACTTGATCCTGTTGGCTTCACCTTCCCCAAGTAAACAGAATATAGCTACTTCTCACCTGCACCCTCGCTTGAACCCACGAGGTCCCTGTCATCCTTTCCCCTGGCCTCAACATCTGCATCCTGGTACTTGTCTCTTCCTTACTTCTAGTGAATTCTTTATATGTGTCCCAGGATGATGCCTTAGAAGCAAATCCAAGCCCCCATGTGGTTCAATTCCTCTCGGAGATAGAGGTCTATTCTATAAAGCTAAAGATCCCATTGCCACCTCCCAGTGACCACTGAGTTCATCCTCCACACCCAGACACCTATTCTCAAATGTCACATGACACTTCCTCACACTCCCCTATAGCAGCAGGTCCCCTTCACTCCAGTCCCTTCATTCAGCTGCAGGCGCCTTAGCAGGAGATGGTCATAACCTGGCACACTGCAACTTTATTGGCTGCTCACCGCTGCCCTCCCTTACAGCTGTGATTGTAAGTCTCAGGACAAGAGCTCTACCTAGCTCAGTTAGTCACTTATGTGCTTAGTGCTGATACTGAACAAGAACCCAGGAGTTATTTATTGAAGACTTTATTGAGTAAAGGGCCATGCAGACCGAACAACGAGACTCTACTAATGCTCACTTTCAATACATTAGGAAAAAAACACCCAGATTATTAGCTATATGATTCTTAGTAATTTGTTTGGGATTTTATTAGTAATTAGATTTTTTTAAAAGTGAATTGAAAAACATTTTGGTGTAGTGGGTTTATAGTAGAGTATTTTGACTCAACCCTTGTATCTTATATCTAAAATTCATCCAAGAACTTAAAAAGAGAAAAGAAAATGCTATCTTACTAAGATTCTCAGTTTTTAAGATTATTTTTCTTTGGGTTCACCTTATTACTTAGCTTCTCTAGATCATGAACTATAGGCTCAATGTCCTTTGTATATGGCTAGAATCCACTAATGAGTGAGACATATCATATTCATATTTTTGGATCTGGGTTATCTCACTCAGGATAATGTTTTTATTTCCATCCATTTGCATGCAAAATTCAAGTTGTCATTGCTTTTTTTTTCTTTCTCATGGTTTATTTTTTTTTATATTTAAAAATTTCCATCTCCTTCCCTCCTTCTCCCCCTTCCCTCCCCTCCCCTCCCTCTCAAGGCCAAGGAGCCATCAGGGTTCCCCACTCTATGCTAAGTCCAAGGTCCTCCCAACACCCCCCAGGTCCAGGAAGGTGATCGACCAAGCTGAGAAGGCTCCCACAGAGCCCGTCCATGCAGAAGAATCAGAGCCCAGCGCCAATGTCCTTTGCTTCTCAGTCCACATTCAGAGACTGAGTAGTACTCTAATGTGTTGATGTACCACACTTTCTTTATCCATTCTTCCATTGAGGGGCATCTAGGTTGTCTCTAGATTCTGACTATTACAAATAGTGCTGCTATGAACATAGTTGAACAAATGCTAAGTAATAAGGTGAACCCAAAGAAAAACATATATAGATCCTCCTGGAAATTGGAAGCAGACAAGATCGCCAGGCAAAAGTTGGGAGCATGGGGGTGGGGCTGAGGATAGGGAGAAGGGGAGAGAGAGGGGACAAGGGGAGGGTTGGAGAGAGCTTTGGAGAGTGGGATGGTTGAGATGGGGGAAGGATGGATATGGGAGCAGGGAAGGAGATATATTAATTGAGAGAGCCATTTTGGGGTTGGCAAGAGGCTTGGCTCTGGAGGGGTTCCCAAGAGTCCACTGGGATAACTCCAGCTAGGACCCTGGGCAGTGGAGGAGAGGGTGCCTGAATTGGCCTTGTCCCGTAGTCAGACTGATGACTATCTTAAATATCACCATAGAACCTTGGACCAGCGACGGATGGTGATAGAGACAGAGAACCACATCGGAGCACTAGACTGAGCTCCAAAGGTCCAGTTGAAGAGTGGAAGGAGGGAGAATATGAGCAAGGAAGTCAGGACCATGAGGGGTTGGTCCGCCCACTGAGACAATGTGCCTGAGCTAATGGGAGCTCACCAACTCCATCTGGTCTGAGACTCAACAGGCATGGGATCAAACTGGATCCTCTGAATGTGGTTGACAATTGGGGCATACTGAGGGGCCAATGATAATGGCACTAGGATTTGTCTCTACTGCATGTACTGGCTTTTGGGGATCCAATTATATTTGGATGCACACCTCCTTAAGCCTGGATGGAGGGAGAAGGGCCTTGGACTTCCCACAGGACAGGGCACCTTGCCCTTTCTTAGGACTGGAAGGGGTGGGGGGAAGGGTATGTGGGGGAGCAGGAGGGAATTGGGAGGAGGGAAGGAAGTGGAAATTTTGATTGGTATTATTTATAAGGTAATAAAAAGATTATTTTTCTATGAAGACTTTATTTTGCTTTAAAAGATGTTTTTAATGGGCAATTAACTTGATCCAGTGAAAGCACAGCAGATCTGATCTTTGCTGTTTTTTATTTTATTTTTTTTTACTTCAACTACATTAAAATCATTTATCACTTTTGGGGTCATTGATGCCAGCCACTTTGTTCTTTTCTCTTTCTGTTTGTCCTCCATCTCTCCTGTCCTGGGGTTGATAGCTGCAGCCTCTGCTGAAGGCGACACTGCCGAGCACGGAAGTGACACATTAGTGGTACAGTCCAGGAGTCCCTTGCGAATGCTTATCTTCTCAGCACATGGCCACACGCGACCTGGTGGAGTTGTCGACCTGGTGGAGTTGTCGACCTGGTGGAGTTGTCGACCTGGTGGAGTTGTCGATCGTTTTCCCCGCCCAGGCACCGGTTCTCTAACAGCATCTGGATCTCCTGACTTCTAATTTTAGACAGAATGATGAAGTCCATTCTCCATAGTACCCGTGTCTCCTTGGAAGCTTCAGTTAGTGCCTTCCAAATGGCCACTCTCTCTCTACATGTAAGTAAGGAATTTTATATCTCATTTGTAGCCAATTTTATCAAATTTATCTTTTAATTTAGACAATGATATTTAAGGATATTGACTCTAATGGTCACATGTGTAGACATGAAATACCTTTATACAGCTCTGGCCGTAGTTAAAGCATCTGTGACTTTGGAGAGAGTTCTGAGGACACAGGATTCTGCTACTGGTCTGACTGGTTTTGACTGTGGGTTGAGATAACCCTAAATGGACTATGCTTGGCGCGAACTGGTTTATCCAGAGCTGACCGTTTGACCATTTAGAGATAATTAATTATAAGATAGCTGGGGAATCTCTTAATATTTTTCAAATTTGTCACTTTTATCACAAAATCCTTGCTTTTAATTTCACTTTTCATTATCGATACAATACTAACATCAGATTGTCAACTCCATTACAACTTTGATTCTTAAAACTGTGCTTATTTTCACTAATTCAGTTTGCTCTGTTTGTATGTCAACACAGGGCATGCTGACCACTCTCACCCTCTCACCCACCCTCTTCCCATCCCGGCCTGTTTTTCTTCTCCCCCACAAATCATGTTCATTCATCTGGTTGGGGACCCACTGAGTTTATCAGGGCCATGTGTGTAAGTAGCTGGTGGTGGACTCCGCAATGGATACAGGACTAAAAACAGTGATTTCTCCTCTTCCTAAGTCTACCAATAGTCAATGGTTGAGAGGTAACATGGAGGGCTCACAGGGCTCCTCTTTTCTAGCTGACTGTTGATAGCAGTGCTCTTGGATGGACCTAGTACCGGGTCCACAGTTGCTGGGAGTTACTGAGAGCATAGGCTGTATCCACTTCTTTCTAAGGGCCAAGGGGCTTCCCTGAGTGAGCAGAACTGGAGGTGATGCTGTGACTAATTCTCACAGGTGGTCAATTTAGTTCCTTTATTATGCTTCCTCTGCATATAGTACTCTTCGAATCGATAGACTTGACTTTACTAATATAAAATAAGCTGCATTTTCTTACATTAATGGTTTTTGCTCAGTTCTTATAACCTTCAAGGTCAAGTGAAAATATTTCAATTTAATGTGGAGAGTTCCGATTAATGAAGAAGGCAGCTGTTTCACAAGTTTACCAAAGAAGGTTATTGACTTTCTATCTTCTGTTGGATGTGCTATTGGATATGCATGCCCTACCATGTGGGGACAGAGGAGTGCAATGGATGTAGAAAAGACCTTTGCTCCAAGCACACCATGGAAATCTAGTCAGCTAAAGAACGTCATGTTCATGAGCCCATTTTCTTTAAACATACTTTCTCAAAATAAAAGCAGCCAAGTATAATGAAATTTACCTAAATAACCAGGGCAAAGAAAAAAATAGTTCTTTTTCTTAAGTGCTAGATTGATTTTTGAACAATTTGACTAAGTGGTTCCATTTTAATTGTAGTTAAGATATGACTTCCTCAGAAAGGCCATAGGCGTTTATCTAGGATCTGTCATTTACAGAGGTGCCACTTTCTCCTACTAAACTGGTTGTTACATCTCACTTTTCCCCATTAATCAAGTGGATAAGCAGTGGTCGCTATCCTACCGCATTGTGATGAGTGTGAAATGAGTAAGACTTTTGGCACACAGAATCCAGAGTGAACAGTGCACAATAGTTCTAATGGATCTCCTGGCCATCGACCTTCACTCCCCTTTAAACTCCCTAATTCTGCTAGGAAAGAATGCTTTTCATATCCAGTAATATTAAGTACGTTGAAGTTTTATGGCATGTCATTGTCTTCAACTCTCCCGCAAAAGATTATGTTGCCATCCCTTAATTATTTTAAATTTGAGTTCCCTCCCCAGGCAAACATCAGAAGCCCTTAAATCACAGGCACTGATTCCTTGATGAACTGATTCCAAAATGGGTGTCTCTGTACAGTGAATTTCAATAGGAGTCTATTCATTTGGTGGCTTATGGTTCGCCTTAGCATCTCACCAAAAGACAAGAGATAAGTTCAGAGTTCTACCACAAAACCCACAAGAAGGGAATGTGATAAAGGGACAACTTCAACAGCTTGTGTTTACATCTGTTCTTGAACCATTTAGTTGCTTTTGATTTCAATTTTATAATAAGGTAACAGTGGAGTAATGTCAGCTCCTCTAGAAGTATCAGTTTCTTTGACTTGGTCCCACGATCAGCTTGGTGTTCCTTTTTATTTATTTTGCTCATGGAAAATGAGACTGCACCACATAGTTTAATAATTTGAAACATTTTTGAGAATTAAAGAATGTGTCAAAAGTGGAAATTTGATTTTTTTAAATATGTATTTTAAAACAGGGTCTCACTATATAAGTCAGGATGTTCTTGAACTCACAGAGATCTACCAGCTACTGCCTATGAATGCTGGGATTAAATTTGTGTGCCATCACTCATGGCTAATTTTTTCTTTTTTATGGACCACTATTAATTTTGTAATATTGACAATTGAAATGGCCAACTCAAAATTGCTTTCAAAAATAAAAAAACACTTGAAGAAATAAAATAATAAATATGTATACATTAGCATAAAAATTGAAGCAAATTCTGAATCAGTTGTCTGAATGTTTTTCTTGGCACATGTTTGTATAGTTTTGTTTCTTAACATCGTCTGTTTATGCCCACATCTCTAGGTATATCTAATTTTCTGTTCTAGCACTTGAACTTTTTTAAAGGAGATATTCCTTCAATACATATCCGTGTTTGATTTCTGTGGCTGTGTAGAACACTCTGGCCAAAAGTAAGTTAGAGTAAGAAAAGATTGATTTCATCTGACAATTCCCGGGGCACAATCCGTCATTGAGGGAAGTTAAGTCAGGGACCTGAAGACAGGAACTTCAGAGGAACACTTCCTGCTGGCTTTCTCTCTGACTCGCACAAGTTCCTGATCTCCTAGCTTGTAACACCCGATTCTGTGTTACCCCCTCGGTACAGTTCGCACGCCACTGTACCTTACGCGAGTCGGACAAGGGCCTGGAGATTGAAAGAACACACAAAGAGACCTGGGTCATTCGAAAGGAGATCAGCCGAATGCCGTTTATTTAGCCTTGGGGAAAATCTTATATACCCCACTCCTGCCCAAGGAATTCCACCCAGGCAGGTGGGAAATTACCATATCTAACTGCTGCACAAGGACTCCCACCTAGGCAGGTGGGAAATTACCATACCAACAATAGAGTCAACAATGCCCTACAACAAATCACCAGGCGGGGCAGAGGGAGCACAGGAACAAACAGGATGCTTAGTCATCTGACCAGAAACTGTCCTCAAGGTGAGCCCCAGGAACAAGGGCAGACCCGGGCTCTACACTAGCTGTTGTAAATCACAGCCCAGTAAACTGTACTTCTCTTAGTTGTCTGGGTCTTCTTATATCAGTTTTCAATGAAGACATTCCCTACAGGCATGCCCGCAGATCAACCTGTTAATGACAGCAACTCATTTGAGGTTTCCTTTCTGGATGATGTTATGATGTGTCAAGTTGATAACTAGGTCTAATGGAGACAGTATATATTTTTTATATTTTTCAATAAAAGTTGAAACATTCATATTAATGATGTGATTGATTGATACTGTAATTGTCTGTTTTTAATAAATACAATTCTTGGCACCTTAACTGACATTTAAAAAACATTCTGCCCACAGTTGCTGTAGTACACAGAGAGCACACAGTGATCTCTATGAAAAGGGAACTATCCTCTTTTCTAATTTTTAATACCAACATGTAAATATTTCTTCCTAACCATGTTTATACACTGGCACTTTTACTTTAGTTAGATTGCCCATCTCAGCAAATATTCTAAGAAGATAAAACTCAGTACATAAGTTCTCTATGATTTTAATTATTTATTTGTTCATCTTATTACAATTATTAACATAAAAATTTCAAATTACTGAGATTCACTGACATTTCCTTACATGCCTAGGTTGTGATTTGTAAGCTTTATCAAACTTAGATAGTTTAGGACGGAAACCTTCTGCATTTCCCCCCATTGTGGCTTAGATAAGAAATTTTTTTTTTTTTTTTTTTGGTTTTTCGAGACAGGGTTTCTCTGCATCTTTAGAGCCTGTCCTGGAACTTGCTCTTGTAGACCAGGCTGGTCTCGAACTCACAGAGATCCGCTTGCCTCTGCCTCCCGAGTGCTGGGATTAAAGGCGTTTGCCACCACCGTCCGGCTTTAGATAAGAAATTTATTGTGATAAAAGTCACTTTATTGATAACAGGGCTGCCATATTGGTTAGGTTAGGTCACAGCAGTTATGGGTACCTGCAAAAGACCAGAGAAAGATCAAGCCGGTAAATATTTTAGCATGGATGTGGGAGGGGCTATTGGCCACGCCTGACTAGGGTAAGGAGGGTTAGTAATTTTTAGGGCAGTGATCTGGAGTAGCTTACCTAAGGCTCCACTGGCAATTCAGCACATTCTTTAAAAAAAAACAGCCAGAAGACAAGAAGTTGGAAAGGGTATGTTTGAAGGAGTAGGAGGGGATATCAAGGCAGGAATGTCATCAAAATACCTTGTATATATGGATGAAATTCTCAAAGAATAAGTAAAAATTTAAAAAGTCACTCTGCCAAGTTCTTCCTACAAATCGCAGCATTGAAGAGTATGGTCAGTCTTCCACTTCTCATCTGGAGCATTTGTCCCATTCTTATAGTCTATTGGAATCACTTAGTTATCCCTAATTTTCATCTGGGCAAAACCTAATAGCTACCCTTTATTTGTTCTTTAAAAACTGTGATTCTGTAAATGCTGTAAGTTGAAGTTTTTCAGGGTGCCAGTCACTGAAGAATTTAGTAAATAATTATGACTGGTTTTTAAGATTTAAGAAAATTGCTTTTTAAGAAAATACTGAATATCATCTTAAATATTTAGGTTAATATAAAAAGGCATTGGGCATATACCCAAAGGATGCTCAAACATACCACAAGAACACTTGCTCAACTATATTCGTAGCAACATTATTCATAATAGCCAAAGCCTGAAAACAACCTAAATGCCCCTCAGCTGAAGAATGGATAAAGATGATGTAGACAGCTACACAATGGAGTATTACTCGGTGGTGAAAAATAATGACATCATGAAATTTGCAGGCAAATGGATGGAACTAGAAAAATACATCCTGAGTGAGGTAACCCAGACCCAGAAAGATGAGCACAGTATGTTCTCACTCGTAAGTGGATAGTAGAAGGATAACCAGGCTACAGTCCACAGCTCCAGAGAAGCTAGGTAACAAAGAGGACCCTAAGAGAGATGCATGCATCTCCCTGGGAAGAAGAAATAGATGGGATATCCTGGGCAAACTGGGGACAGAGGAGTAAAGGGGAAGGGCTGAAGGTATGGGAACATGAGGGATCTGGATTTTTGATATGGGGGTAGATTGGAGGAGGAAAGTAGAGAAAGAAATACCTTGATAGAGGTGGCCTTTATGGGGTTAGGGAGAAACCTGGTACCAGAGAAACTCTCAGGAACCCACAAGGAAGACCCCAGCTAAGACTCCTAGCATAGTGGAGAGGGTGCCTGAACTGGCCTTCCCCTGTAATCATATTGGTGACTGTCCTCATTGTCTTCATAGAGCTTTCATCCAGTAACTGATGAAAGTAGATGAAGAGATCCATAACTAGTCACTGGGTCAAGCTCCAGGAATCTAGTCGAAGACAGGGAGGATAGATTATATGAGCAAAGGGCTTCAAGATCACGATGAGGAAACCTACAGATACAACTGACCTGAGCTTGGGGGAGGTCCGGGACTCTAGATAGAAAGCTAAGGAGCCTCTGCTTCTGGATGACAGTTGTGTATCTATTTATGGGGTCCTTAGCAGTGGTACCAGGACCTAACTCATGAACTGGCTCTTTGGAACCTATTCCCTATGGTGGGTTGCTTTGCCCAACCTTGATACCTTGATGCAAGGGAGAGGAGCTTGGTC